>NC_083726.1:36255786-36562932 GCF_028564815.1 Eubalaena glacialis | reverse complement strand
GGTTAAGTAGCTTACTCAGGGTTTACAGCTAGTCATTGATAGATTTGGGATTCAAATCCATGGCTAACATTCCTTCTAGTCTAAGATGCTGCTTGCCATGAAAGTCTTTAAGGACAAAACTTTGCAGATTTCAAAGCAAACTGAGAGTAGAATAGTAAATTAGAAATATGAATCTTGATTAACACTCATGTTTCTAACATGGGTATGAGTTTTGGCGTCATTTCACCAAAATGTAGAGCAAGAAAATCCTAATACAGTGTTTTCAAACGAGGTGTTTATGATTGCTGCATTCATTTATTATCTTACTCCTCAAACTGATCTGGCATCAGGCACCTCATCTCTACCAAAACAGTTACTGAGAAGATCAGTAATCACATTCCTGTCTCTAAATCCAAAGAATATTTTTAATACCCTTCTTAGTCTGCTTCTCAATAACATTCAGCTCTATCTTCTACTTTCTTGCATCATGAAATTCTCATCTTTTGAATTTCTTGCAACAGTACCCTTTGATTTTCTTCCTACCTCACTGTATTTGTTGTAAGGCTCATCACTATAGGCCATTAAATATTGAAGTTCCTTAAGCTTAATGGTAGAATCTCTCCTGTTTTCACCTCTTATGTTTTCATTCACCTTTATGACTTCAATTATTATTAGCTATACAGAGAGAACAGATGCACTTACCCAGGCCCCTTCTCTGATATCCCTTTTTGGCAATCTCAAAATCACCTCAGATGTAGGATATAAAAAATAATAAACTCACAATATTCTTCCTCAGTTCTATTCCTTTCTCAGCTTTCCTGATCTCCATGAATGGCACTGCAATCCTTTTATTTTTACAAGCAAATAACAGCTGTCATCTTGGACACAGCATTCTTCCTCACCTTCCATATCTAAAGCATCACTAGGTCCTGTCAGTCACATTTCCTAAATATATCTCAGATTTTTTTTTTTTTTTCATGTGCATGGCCAACACAACATTCCCTTCTGTACTTATTGCAATCTTGGGATTCTCAATAGCCCACAAACTGATTTCCCCAAACTTCTCTAAACTTTCCTTTAATCCATTCTCCATACTGTATTGCAGAGTGATCTGTCCAAATATGTTTCTGATCGTGTTCCCCCCTCTGCTTCCTACCCTTTAATGATACATACTGCTTTCAGGATAAAGGGTAGAATTCTTACCATGGCCTTCAGCACCCTGTGTCATGCAACCTCTACCTCCTGCTCTAGCTTCATCTTGTACCAGTCTTCCTCTACTTCCTCTCATGCAGCCCAACTGTCTTTCTTCCCATCCTTCATACTCACTATTCGCATATATTGCTCCTTTTGGTTTGAACACTCCTTTTTCCACTCTTTTTTTAAAATATTTATTTATTTATTTATGGCTGTGTTGGGTCTTCGTTTCTGTGCGAGGGCTTTCTCTAGTTGTGGCAAGCGGGGGCCACTCTTCATCGCGGTGTGCGGGCCTCTCATATCACGGCCTCTCTTGTTGCGGAGCACAGGCTCCAGACGCGCAGGCTCAGTAGTTGTGGCTCACGGGCCTAGTTGCTCCGCGGCATGTGGGATCTTCCCAGACCAGGGCTCAAACCCGTGTCCCCTGCATTGGTGGGCAGGTTCTCAACCACTGTGCCACCAGGGAAGCCCTCCTTTTTCCACTCTTAACTAGATATTTTCTACTCATCCTACAACTTTGAGTTTACATATCACTTCCTCTAGGAACTTTTCTCTGACCTCTTTATGTCAAATCCCTCTATGAAGGGCCTTAGAACCTGAAGAGAAGGTCAAAAGAAGTTCTTTATCTGTTATAATTTTCATTGTGCAATTTGACACATTTAATATAAAATGCCAGTGGATTAGGTTTACAGAACACAGATTTACAGATTAAGTTTTCTTGAACACATTATCTTTTAAAGCTAAAAAATACGTTGTTTTTCTGCCTGCTCTTTTTTGGTTGGAATTCTGTGTCAAATTTACCAACACAGAGGTGTGGGGCGTTGTGTATATGATAATGTGTACATATCATTTTTTGAGTTAAATCAGTGGCAAAAAAATATCAGAAGGCAGAGGTAGTAGAGGTGAGAGGGAAGATACTTGGAAAAGGATATATTTATGTACAAGGGACTTGGAAAAGATCAACTAGGGCAACCAGGGAGGAAAAAGACACAAAGAGAAATGACGTTGAAGTAATGAAAAGGACAATAACTCCAACCCCAGCCAATATGAAATAAAATATTTTAAGCTTATTGTATTGGATATACAATTTATTCCAAATATATTTAAGCTTGATTTGGTGGAGAGAGGCCTTTCTAGGCAGTTGTTCTTTGATGCCCTACCCTGTGACTTTGAATTGCCTAGTCAGCTTCAAAGGAATGGCCTAAACTTGCTCTCATTCTCTTTTTATTAATTTAAATTTCCCCTATGGTTTTTATAAGCAAAAATGTTTTTCTTTGTCCTGCCAAAAATTTTAGAAACAATAAACACCACTAGACATCTCCCTCAAAACTTAGACAGAAACAAAATAAACTCCTTTTGGCTGAGAACTTTTTTTTTTTCCATTTAGGATGAGAGTTTTTTTAAAGGAGTGTTAAGAGAGGATAAAATACAAGTATGTGGTGTTTCCTGCCCCACACAGAAAGAGATCAAAATATCACAGATAAACGTTTCATTCACACTTCAACTCAGTTTTTATAATTCATATTATCTAAATTGCATGGATAATTTTCTGAGGAACCTTTGTTCGCTTCCCAATTAAAATAATTTTAGTTATTAATACAGCCTAAACTCAGATGATAACAATGGACTCTTGGTCACTCACAGATAAACGCATTTGAACTGGAATCGAATTCTAATACCTTGAACTTTGCAAGGCTCTGACTGGTAACCCAACTGAGTTTTCTTCCAATTATGGAAAATCTAACTCTTGGATTAAGAGGGAGCTAGCAAGGCATATGAGACACCAAGGTGAAGCATAATGCTGGATATATGTTTATGTTTTGAAATCAAAATTCTGTACTTATAGAAATAGTCATATTACAGAGTAAAATGAAAGATTATATACAGTTTTAAGACCAAAGATTGACTTGAAAAAAGTTTGATACTTGTGGTGGGTCCTGGGTTTACCTTCTCACAATCCTTTGATGTCCCAATGTCTTGATAGAAAATTTTAAGTAGCCACAAGTAGGCAATCTCCAAGGTTTCTTTAAAATTTAGTATATGGATTGTTTAAATATTTTAAATAGAATAATACAAAGGCAAGAGTAAATATGGCTGTGGTAACTCACAAATATTTTCTTAATTCCTGACTCCTTCCTGACACATCCAACTGAATACCATCTCTTCCTCTGGAAAATACACAGATTCACATTGTGACTAAAAGGGATATGGCATAGTGAAAGAATGTGGGTTGAGCTCCGATAGCTCTGGCTCCAAATCTTCATACCATTACTCAACATCTTGGATAGTTAATTCTAGCCCTGTTTCTTTGTCCATTAAATGGAGATAGAAATCCTATATTTCACACTGCAAGAACAGAGACTAAATGTGTACATTGTAAAGCAAATGGCTGTTGCTACACATAAGGTAGCCATCATCATAAATACACGTTATCCCTTTTTTAAGTGGATTGAAATTCTGTTGATAGTAGTTGACTGTGTAACTTATTCATCTTGGTATCCTTAGGACATGATAAAATGGTACACAAATTGTTCATGTTCAACACAGTCTTTGAATTTGTCTCTGTTAAGCCATCTGTTTTATTCTTTCACTGAAGATTTTTTACATAATAAATACATACCCTTGACTTGATATGATCTTCATGGGAAGAAAAGTTAGGTCTTAATTGTCTTTATGTGTTCTTGTGCTTAACACACTGTTTTGGTCATCCTGGGTACGTGATGAATACTTGTTGAATCTCTCTCTTCAAGCAGCTCTACCTCCAATTCTCCCATTTTGGTTAATGAGGGTTAGTGATAAAGAAATCATTAACCAAAATGGGAAAATTAGAGGTGGAGCTGTTTGAAGAGAGAGATTCAACAAGTATTCATCACCTACCCAGGATGACCAAAACAGTGTGCAGAGCATGAGGACAGATAAAAACAATTAAGGCATAACTCTTATTTCTCACCCTCTTATCCAAAATTCATTCCAAATTTAAGCGGCATCAATTTATTTCTCCCAGTATTTCTCACGACTTTCCAGTTCCACTTACTCTCTCCTTTCTCTAACTGCTTACTGCTAGAGAATAAGAATTTTGTGATTATTTTTAATCCATTTTACCTCCTCACTCTTTTTCCATTACACTGTTTTGTATTCCACTCACCTATCAGTCTAAATTGCCTTCTGGATCAATACTCTCTCGGTTCTCTTTCTATTTTACTAGTCACTCCTGAGGCTCTTTTGCTGATTCTTCATCTCCCTATTCTCTGTAGACGGTGATGGCCCAAGACTCAATCGGATCTCTACTAATATTTACTCTTTTGATTTTAAATACCATCTGTGTGCTGCTGACTCCCAAATACACATCTTCAATAAAGATCTCACCTCACCCTGAACTCCATATTTCTTTATCCAACTGCCTATACAACTTTTATAGTTGGATGCCTAATAGGTATCTCAATTCATGGCAGTGGCACCCACAGGACTTCTCATTTTCTGACAATCTAGACAGACAGTACAACTACATTTTATTTACTTATTATCTGTATTCCTCTACTAAAACATAAGCATCACAAGGTAGAGATGTCATTTGTTTTATTCTTTCCTTATTGCAAAAGAATTTTGCCTGACAGACAATAGTGCTTCACACATATATGTATTGGATGAAAGAAGAAAGAAAGGAATCAATCAGAGACCAGTATATATTTTTAAAGTCAATGAAATACTTATGAGTTCCCCTGGATGCAGAGTCTGAGATGAAGACTAATGGTTAGGAAGTTTATTGGAGAGTACTCTCAAGGTAAACTCCTGGGAGTCAAGTGAAGAAAGCAGCATTAGGTCAAGGGAGAAGTCAGTCTGTGATTGTAAGAAGAGCTCTGGAGCTGAGTTGGCAGTGTAGAGTTGTCTAGAATTGGGATCAGAATAGGGGGAATATTTATAACCCACATCAAGCACTGAAAGCAAGCTTCCTTGGTGGAGGTGGCACTTTTCAGATAAACGTAATGTCTGCCTTGGTCTCAGTTACCTGCTCAGCATCAGGATGAACACGTGTTTTAGTTCCGAGAGGCCCCACAATCTCCAATATGCTATTATTTTCAAGGTCAGATGATACAAATAAATTATCAAAGTGTTTCAAAAGAAGTGATTATAGGGACCCACATGATTAAATATATTTAGTTCACTAAGACATTAGAGACGTAAAGATCATCATAGAAGACAGAGAAACAAGTAGAGCAGAACCTGGAAAATATGCAGGATTTCAAAAGATAGAGATAAAAGAGCAGTTTTTCAAAGTGAAGGACAGTTCATGTGCAAATTAAATAGAGCAATCAAGACAACAAGTTACTCTTTTCAGAGCATTTTCAACATACGTTTTCATCAGTTCTCTTGTACATGAACTCCACACACATATATACTGCTGCTCACTTCCTACTTGTTTGAATTATATGTCATAATTCTAAGATTTTCATGGTCTTTTGGGCTACTCCTTTTCAGTATACTTCACAAGGGCTGCCTCTTCTGGTAATTGTTGGAACAAACTTCTTTTACTTTTTTTTGGAGACTATGAATTGCCTACCATTAGCACTGCCTACTCTTTTCCTTAATAATAGAAGTGGCTTTGAGTAGCAATGTGCTGAGATCAAAATACAGTGCTTTCCTTTCTTTCAGGTATAGTCATATGACGATTTTGGTCAATGAAGTGTATCTTAGACTTTATGAAAAACATATTTTCCTTTTCTTATATTGAAAGTGCCTCTTTCACTTTTGTTCTGTGTAGAATGTAGATATGAGACAGAGGGGCAGTGCCATCTTACAACCATCAAGAAGCAAGTGTGAACATGAAAGCCAACACACTGGTAGATTCAGAGTAGAAACATAGAAACAAGCCAGGTTCTTGAAGGTGGTGTTAAACCATTGCAAAACCCTTGGAGTGGTTGTCTCTGGATTTCTAGTTATGTGAGAGGAATAAGCCTTTTTATTTTATTTTTTAATTTTATTGAAGTATAGTTGATTTACAATGTTGTGTTAATTTTTGCTGTACAGCAAAATGACTCGGTTATACATATATATATATATTCTTTTTCATATTCTTTTCCCTTATGGTTTATCACAGGATATTGAATATAGTTCCCTGCGCTATACAGTAGAACCTTGTTGTTTATCCATCCTATATATAATATTTTGCATCTGCTAATCCCAAACTCCCAATCCATCCCTCCCCCACCCCCACCCTTGGCAACCACAAGTCTGTTCTCTATTTCTGTGAGTCTGTTTTTGTTTTGTAGATATGTTCATTTGTGTCATATTTTAGATTTCACTTATAAGTGATATCATATGGTATTTGTCTTTCTCTTTCTGACTTACTTCGCTTAGTATGATGATCTCTAGGTCCATCCATGTTGCTGCAAATGGCATTATTTCATTATTTTTAATGGCTGAGTAATATTCCATTGTACATATATACCACATCTTCTTTATACATTCATCTGCCAATGGACATTTAGGTTGCTTCCATGCCTTGGCTACTGTAAATAGTGCTGCTGTGAACATAGGGGTGCATGTATCTTTTCAAATTACAGTTTTGTCTGGGTGTGTGCCTGGATCAGAATGGCCATCATCAAAAACTCTATGAATAGTAAATGTTGGAGAGGGTGTGGAGAAAAGGGAACCCTCCTACATTGTTGGTGGGAATGTAAATTGGTACAACCATTATGGAGAACAGTATGGAGGTTCCTTAAAAATCTAAAAATAGAGCTATCATATGATCCTGCAATCCCACTCCTGGGCATATATCTGAAGAAAACCATAATTCAAAAAGATACATGCACCCCAATGTTCACTGCAGCACTACTTACAATAGCCAGCACATGGAAGCAACCTAAATGTCCATCAACAGAGGAATGGGTGTATGCCCAGGAGTGAGATTGCTGGATCATATAGCAACTCTATTTTTAGTTTTTTGAGGAACCTCCATACTGTTTTCCATAGTGGTTTCACCAATTTACATTCCCACCAAAAGTGTAAGAGAGTTTCCTTTTCTCCACACCCTCACCAGCATTTATTATTTGGATACTTTTTAATGATGGCCATGCTGACCAGTGTGAGGTGGTACCTAATTGTAGTTTTGGTTTGCATTTCTCTAATAATTAGTGATGATGAGCATATTTTCATGTGCCTATTGGCCATCTGTATGTCTTCTTTGGAGAAATGTCTATTTAGGTCTTTTCCCCTTTTTCAATTGGGTTGTTTGGGTTTTTGTTGTTGTTGTTGAATTGTATGAGCTGTTTGCATATTTTGGAAGCCTTTTTAAAGATTACTATTTATTGGGTATCCTATTATGTTATTTGTTGCTAACCACATTCTTAAATGATAACATTTTCTTGGTTATGTTCTCTTTTCATTCTGTTTTCTCCAAATTACCTTTCATAAACCCCATATGCTAATAACCCCATATGCTAATAATCTATATTGCCACCTGGGTCCCATCTTCCAAGATCCAAAGTGATCGTACTGAATAGCTTTTCTTGCATTTACTTAAGCATTTGAAAGTCAATAGCTTTATTCACAAACTCATTGTATTTTCCCCACATTTTTCCATTTCTCCTTATTATGCCCATAGGCATTGGCATTCAATCAATCATAAATAATGAAATCTAGAAGTAAGCCAAGGCTCCTTCCTCTGATCAAGTCTTATGTCACCTCCTAAACAGCTCTTAAAATTTAACTCCTTATCAACACTGACTTGTCTAGACTCTCATCATTTCTCCTTTGGGCCTGGGAGTAGTCTTCTAATTTTCATTACTACACTCTCAGTCCCCCAAACCTTCTATCCCTCATTCATAAAGGAATTTAAATGATCTAATATTGAAATCTGATTTTCAAGCCAGCTTAAAAACTGCATTTTTTCCCTATGGCCTTTGCAATAATGCTCAAACTCTTCAGCTGGCATATAAGGCCTTAACTGAACTGTCCTTTTCCTGCTTGTTTTAGTACATTTCTGCCAAATCTTTCCGCCAACTGTGTTTTTAGTTCACCAGTCATGCCAAATTACTTACAGTGCCCCATGCACACACTGCTATTTTATGCTTCCATGCTTTGCCCATGTCAGTTTCTTTCTGTGAAGGACTCTTATGCGTGGGCCACCTGATGGACTTCTAATAGTACTTTAGAATTCTGAAATTTATGCAACCTCCTCTAGCATGCTTTCCTTCAAGAAAAATCGATCATTTGTAACTTTATTTCAGCTTTGCAATAAGCATTGGTGTTCTACAGCTTTTAAGGTAGAAAGGCTTGTCATACATGCAAAGGCTCCCCACCAGAACAACACTCAGGACCTCTTGCTCCACTTTTACTCCTCCTCATGAAGGAGTGACTTTCTTAGTTGTGGAATGACAACCATCAGTACATATTTTTCACTTAGGTAGAGCTAACGTGTGTAAAAGATATGAGCATTATGGATTTGGTCTCTGACTTCTCTTTCCACCTCAGATTAGTGTGAGCAGCCACTCTGGCTATGTGCATTTGCTCTATGGAGCCAAAATTTCCTGTGGCTATTTTTAAATTGATGAGCGTTTCAAGAAGAGCCAGCTAACCCACATGAGTCTCACTGTTCATGTTCTCCAACAACTTAATAGGAAAAAACAATATATGTTGATTTTTATTGTATTTCTCTCCCAATTGGTTCTGAAAAAAGATATTATTTATTTCCAACATTTGGTATATTCACTATGACATTTGAGAAATAGACACAGAATAGACATTTTTGAATTGAGTTGTTTGTATTTTGTTGTTGAGTTTTAAGTGTTCTTTATATATTCTGGATATTAATCCCTTATATTATTTGCAAACATTTTATCCCATTCTGGAGATTGCCTTTTATTCTGTGGATAAATTATTTTTAATATTCATAAAGTCCATTTTGTTATTTTTTCTTTTGTCACCTGTACCTTTGGTGTCATATCCAAGAAATCATTGCCAAATCAGTATCATGAAGCTTTTTCCTATGTATTTTTTTAAGTGCTATATAGTTTTAGTCTTACATTTTGAGTTAATTTTTATATATGGTGGTAAGTAAGGGTCCATCTTCATTGTTCTGCATGTGGGTATCAAATTTTCCCAGCACTGTCTGTTGAAAGACTGTTCTTTCCTCATTGAATGGTCTTGGCACCCTTGCCAACAATCATTTGACCACTGGTTTGTAGTTTATTTTTCTTTCTTTCTTCCTTTCTTTCTTTCTTTCTTTCTTTTTCTTTCTTTCTTTTTCTTCTCTCCTTCCTTCCTTCCTTTCTTTCTTTTTCTCTCTTTCTCTCTCTCTCTCTCTTTCTTTCTTTCTTTTTCTTTTCTTCTTTCCTTCTTTCTTTCTCCCTTCTTTCATCAATAGTATCTTTCTCTGGCTTTGGTATCAGGGTAATGCTGGCTTCACAGAATCAGTTAGGATTTGTTTCCTCCTCTTCAATATTAGAAATGTTTGATAAGGATCGGCATTAGTTCTTTAAGTATGTTGTAGAATTCTCCAGTGAAGCCAGTGGCTTTGTTGGGAGATTTTTGATTATTGATTCAATCTTCTTACTACATATGCATCTATTTAGATTTCCTGTTTCATCATGATTTAATCTTACAGGTTTTGTTTTTCTATGAATTTGTCTATTCCATCTAGGTTATTCAATTTGTGGGCATACAAATGTTCATAATACTTTCTTATAATCTTTTTTTATTTCTGTAGAAATGGTAGTAACAACCGCAGTTTCATTTCTAATTTTAGTACCTTGAATCTTCTCTATCATTTTAGTCCATCTGGCTAAAGGTCTGTCAATTCTGCTGATCTTTTTGAAAATCAGCTTTTGATTTCAATGATTTTCTCTACTTTTTTCTATTATTTTCTTCCTTCTGCTACTTTTGGGTTTTGTTTGTTCTTATTCTAATTCCTTATGTTGTAAAGTTAGGTTGTTGATTTTAGATCTTTCTTATTTTTTAATGTGAGCACTTACAGCTGTAAATTCCCCCCTTAGTGCCACTTTTACTGTGTCCCATAAGTTTTGGTACATTTTGTTCTCAATTTCATTTCTCTCTCTTTGATCCATAGATTGTTTAAAAGTATGTCATTTAACTTCTACAATTTTCCACTTTTCATTGTTATTGATTTCTAACTTTATTGCACTGTGATTGGAAAAGATACTTTGCATGATATCTATCTTTTTTAATTTATTGAGGCTTACATCTCAATATTTATTTATACTTATTTTAATATTTTAAATGTTTCAAATATATTGAGGGCTGTCATGAAAGTGTCCCATGTACACTTGAGAAGAATGTGTATTCTGTTGTTGTAGTGTAGAGTTTTCTCTATATGTCAGCTAGTTATATTTGGTGTATTGTGTTAAGTCCTCTATTTTATTATTAATCTTCTGTCTGGTTCTTCTATCCATTATTGTGAGTGAGATATTGAAGTCTCCAACAATTATTATAGCAGTGTCTATTTCTGTCTTCAAATCTGTCAGTTTTGCTTCATATATTATGATGGTCTGTTATTAGGTTCATACATGTTCATAGTTGTTATATCTACCAAACTCTGTCTTTTAATAGGAGGGTTTAGTCTATTTATATTTATAGTAGTTTCTGATAATAAGTGATTTATTTCTGTCATTGTGAAATTTATTTTCTATATACTTTATAGCACTTTTGTGTCTCATTTTCTGCATTACTGTGCTGCATTTGTGTTTTGTTAATTTTTTGTAGTAAAATATTTAAATTGATTTCTCACACCCTTTCGTGTACATTTCATAGCTATTTTCTTTGTGGTTTCCATGGGGATTACAGTTAACATCCTAAAATTATAATACTCTAATTTGAATTTATACCAGTTTAACTTCAATTACATACAAAAATTCTGCTCCTTTATAGCTCCTTCCCCACCCCTTTTGGTTATTGATGACACAAAATTACATCTTTATACATTATGTACCCCCAAACATAAACTAATAATTCTCTTAAATGCACCAGTCTCTTAAATTATGTAGAAAACAAGGTTTGGAGTTATAAACCAAAGTTACAGTAATACTAGCTTTCACACTAATACTTGTTTTTTTTTCCATGTAACATATCAGTCTCTTAAATCACGTAGAAAACAAAAGGCACAAGTTACAAACCATGGTTACAACAATACTAACTTTTATAATTGTCCACATATTTACTAAGATAGCTATTTTTCCATATGGCTTCAGACTACTGTGCTTTCATTTCATCTTGCAAGACTTCCTTGAGCATTTCTTGCAGGGCAGGTCTAGCAGCTTTCCTCAGCTTTTGTTAATCTGAGACTGTCATAATTTCTTCATCACTCTTGAAGGACAATTTGGCTGTATATAGGATTTTGGGTTTATATATTCAAAGTGCTAAAATAAAAATCTCTTGGCTTACTGTCTTCTGACCCCCAGAGATTATGATGAGAAATCTGATAATTATATTGAAGATCCCTTGTATATGATGATTTGCTTCTCTTTGGTGCTTTCAAGATTCTCTCTTTGACTTTTGAAAGTTTGATTATAGTGTGCCTCAGTGTGGGTTTCTTTGAGTTCATCTTAGAGTTTGCTGAGCTTCATTCATATCTTTTGTCACATTTGGTAACTTTTCAGCCATCATTTCTTCAAAAATTCTCTCTGCCCCTTTTTCTCTCTTCTCCTTCTGAGACTCTCATGATGAGTATGTGGTCTGCTTAATCGTATCCTACAGGTCCCTTAGGCTCTATTTACTTTTCTTTCTGTTCCTCAGGCTCAATAATTTCCATTTTTCTACAAGTTTTCTGCTGCCTGCTCAAATTTCCTTTGAATCCTTGTAGTGTATATTTTATTTCAGTTATTGTACTGTTAAATTCCACAATTTCTTTTTCATTCCGTTTTAGGTTTCTATCTCTTATTGATATTTCCACTATGTTCACATGTCGTTTTCTTGACTTTATGTCTTTAGTTTGAGTATTTTAAAGGTAGTTGTTATAAAGTCTTTATTTTTTACGTCTTTAACATCTTTATTGAAGTATAATTGCTTTACAATGCTGTGTTAGTTTCTTCTGTATAAAAAAGTAAATCAGCTATATGTATACATATATCCCCATATCTCCTCTCTCTTGCACCTCCCTCCCACCCTCCCTATCCCACCCCTCTAGGTGATCACAAAGCACTGAGCTGATCTCCCTGTGCTATGCAGCTGCTTCCCACTAGCTATCTATTTTACATTTGGTAGTGTATATATGTCAGGGCTACTCTCTCACTTTGTCTCAGCTTACCCTTCCCCCTCCCCATGTCCTCAAGTCCATTCTCTATGTCTGAGTCTTTATTCCTGTCCTGACCCTAGGTTCATCAGAACCACTTTTTTTAGATTCCATATATCAGTGTTAGCACATGGTATTTGTTTTTCTCTTTCTGACTTACTTCACTCTGTATGACAGACTCTAGGTCCATCCACCTCACTACAAATAACTCAATTTTCTTTCTTTTTATGGCTGAGTAATATTCCATTGTATATATGTGCCACATCTTCTTTATCCATTCATCTGTCAATGGACACTTAGGTTGCTTCCGTGTCCTGGCTATTGTAAATAATGCTGCAATGAACATTGTGGTACATAACTCTTTCTGAATTATGGTTTTCTCAGGGTATATGCCCAGTAGAGGGATTGCTGGGTCATATGGTAGTTCCATTTTTAGTTTTTTAAGGAACCTCCATACTGTTCTCCATAGTGGCTATATCAATTTACATTCCCACCAACAGTGCAAGAGGGTTCCCTTTTTCCCACAACCTCTCCAGCATTTATTGTTTGTAGATTTTTTGATGATGCCATTATGACCACTGTGAGGTGATAGCTCATTGTAGTTTTGATTTTCATTTCTCTAATGATTAGTGATGTTGGGCATCTTTTCATGTGCTTTTTGGCCATCTGTATGTCTTCTTTGGAGAAATGTCTATTTAGGTCTTCTACCCATTTTTGGATTGGATTGTTTGTTTTTCTGATATTGAGCTGCATGAACTGGTTGCATATTTTAGAGATTAATCCTTTGTCAGTTGCTTTGTTTGCAAACATTTTCTTCCATTCTGAGGGTTGTCTTTTTGTCTTGTTTATGGTTCCCTTTGCTGTGCAAAAGCTTTTAAGTTTCATTAGGTCCCATTTGTTTGTTTTTGTTTTTATTTCCATTTCTCTAGGAGGTGGGTCAAAAAGGATCTTGCTGTGATTTATGTCATAGAGTGTTCTACCTGTGTTTTCCTCTAAGAGTTTTATAGTGTCTGGCCTTACACTTAGGTCTTTAATCCATTTGGAGTTTATTTTTGTGTATGGTGTTAGGAAGTGTTCTAATTTCATTCTTTTACATGTAGCTGTCCAGTTTTCCCAGCACCACTTGTTGAAGAGACTGTCTTTTCTCCATGTATACTCTTGCCTCCTTTAACAAGGATAAGGTGACCATATGTGTGTAGGTTTATCTCTGGGCTTTCTACTCTGTTCCATTGATCTATATTTCTGTTTTTGTGCCAGTACCATACTGTCTTGATTACTGTATCCCTGCAGTATAGTCTGAAGTCTGGGAGCCTGATTGCTCCAGCTCCATTTTTCTTTCTCAAGATTGCTTTGGCTACTCGGGGTCTTTTGTGTTTCCATACAAATTATGAAATTCTTTGCTCTAGTTCTATGAAAAATGCCATTGGTAGTTTGATAGGAATTGCATTGAATCTGTAGATTGCTTTGGGTAATATAGTCATTTTCACAAGGTTGATTCTTCCAATCCAAGAACATGGTATATCTCTCCATCTGTTTGTATCACCTTTATTTCTTTCATCAATGTCTTATAGTTTTCTGCATACAGGTCTTTTGTCTCCTTAGGTGGGTTTATTTCTAGATATTTTATTCTTTTTGTTGCAATGGTAAATGGGAGTGTTTCCTTAATTTCTCTTTCAGATTTTTCATCATTACTGTACAGGAATGCAAGAGATTTCTGTGCATTAATTTTGTATCCTGCTACTTTACCAAATGCATTGATGGGCTCTAGTAGTTTTCTGGTAGCATCTTTAGGGTTCTCTATGTATAGTATCATGTAATCTGAAAATAGTGACAGTTTTACTTCTTTTCCAATTTGGGTTCCTTCCTTCTATTTCTTTCTCTTTGATTGCTGTGGCTAAAACTTTGAAAACTATGTTGAATAATAGTGGTGAGAGTGGGCAACCTTGTCTTGTTCCTGATCTTAGTGGAAATGGTTTCAGTTTTTCTCCATTGAGAATGATGTTGGCTGTGGGTTTGTCATATATGGCCTTTATTATGTTGAGGTTAGTTCCTTCTATGCCTACTTTCTGGAGAGTTTTTATCACAAATGGGTGTTGAATTTTGTCAAAGCTTTTTCTGCATCTATTGAGATGATCATATGGTTTTTATTCTTCAATTTGTTAATATGGTGTATCACATTGATTGATTTGCGTATATTGAAGAATCCTTGCATTCCTGGGGTAAACCCCACTTGATCATGGTGTATGATCCTTTTAATGTGCTGTTGGATTCTGTTTGCTAGTAGTTTGTTGAGGATTTTTGCATCTATGTTCATCAGTGATATCGGCTTGTAGTTTTCTTTTTTGTGACATCTTTGTCTGGTTTTGGTATCAGGGTGATGGTGGCCTCATAGAATGAGTTTGGGACTGTTCCTCGCTCTGCTACCTTTTGGGAGAGTTTGAGAAGGATAAGTGTTAGGTCTTCTCTAAATGTTTGATAGAATTCGCCTCTGAAGCCATCTGGTCCTGGGCTTTTGTTTGTTGGAAGATTTTTAATCACAGTTTCAATTTCAGTGCTTATGATTGGTCTGTTTATATTTTCTTTTTCCTCCTGGTTCAGTCTCGGAAGGTTGTGCGTTTCTAAGAATTTGTCCATTTCTTCCAGGTTGTCCATTTTATTGGCATATTGTTGCTTGTAGTAATCTCTCATGATCCTTTGTATTTCTGCAGGGTCAGTTGTTACTTCTCCTTTTTCATTTCCAATTCTGTTGATTTGAGTCTTCTCCCTTTTTTTTTTTTTTTAAACATCTTTATTGGAGTATAATTGCTTTACAATGGTGTGTTAGTTTCTGCTTTATAACAAAGTGAATCAGTTATACATATATCCCCATATCTCTTCCCTCTTGCGTCTCCCTCCCTCCCACCCTCCCTATCCCACCCCTCTAGGTGGTCACAAAGCACCGAGCTGATCTCCCGGTGCTATGTGGCTGCTTCCCACTAGCTATCTATTTTACATTTGGTAGTGTATATATGTCCATGCCACTCTCTCACCCTGTCACATCTTACCCCTCCCCCTCCCCATATCCTCAAGTCCATTCTCTAGTAGGTCTGTGTCTTTATTCCCGTCTTGCCACTAGGTTCTTCATGACCTTTTTTTTTTTTTCCCTTAGATTCCATATATATGTGTTAGCATACTGCATTTGTTTTTCTCTTTCTGACTTACTTCACTCTGTATGACAGACTCTAACTCCATCCACCTCACTACAAATACCTCCATTTCATTTCTTTTTATGGCTGAGTAATATTCCATTGTATATATGTGCCACATCTTCTTTATCCATTCATCTGATGATGGACACTTAGGTTGCTTCCATATCCTGGCTATTTTAAATAGAGCTGCAATGAACATTTTGGTACATGACTCTTTTTGAATTATGGTTTTCTCAGGATATATGCCCAGTAGTGGGATTGCTGGGTCATATGGTAGTTCTATTTTTAGTTTTTTAAGGAACCTTCATACTGTTCTCCATAGTAGCTGTATCAATTTACATTCCCACCAACAGTGCAAGAGTGTTCCCTTTTCTCCACACCCTCTCCAGCATTTATTGTTTCTAGATTTTTTGATGATGGCCATTCTGACCAGTGTGAGATGATATCTCATTGTAGTTTTGATTTGCATTTCTCTAATGATTAATGATGTTGAGCATTCTTTCATGTGTCTGTTGGCAATCTGTATATCTTCTTTGGAGAAACGTCTATTTAGGTCTTCTGCCCATTTTTGGATTGGGTTGTTTGTTTTTTTGTTATTGAGCTGCATGAGCTGCTTGAAAATCTTGGAGATTAATCCTTTGTCAGTTGCTTCATTTGCAAATATTTTCTCCCATTCTGAGGGTTGTCTTTTGGTCTTGTTTATGGTTTCCTTTGCTGTGCAAAAGCTTTTAAGTTTCATTAGGTCCCATTTGTTTATTTGTGTTTTTATTTCCATTTCTCTAGGAGCTGGGTCAAAAAGGATCTTGCTGTGATTTATGTCATAGAGTGTTCTGCCTATGTTTTCCTCTAAGAGTTTGATAGTGTCTGGCCTGACACTTAGGTCTTTAATCCATTTTGAGTTTATTTTTCTGTATGGTGTTAGGGAGTGTCCTAATTTCATACTTTTACATGTAGCTGTCCAGTTCTCCCAGCACCACTTATTGAAGAGGCTGTCTTTTCTCCACTGTATATGCTTGCCTCCTTTATCAAAGATAAGGTGACCATATGTGCCTGGGTTTATCTCTGGGCTTTCTATCCTGTTCCATTGATCTATATTTCTGTTTTTGTGCCAGTACCAAACTGTCTTGATTACTGTAGCTTTGTAACATAGTCTGAAGTCAGGGAGCCTGATTCCTCCAGCTCCCTTTTTCGTTCTCAAAATTGCTTTGGCTATTCGGGGTCTTTTGTGTTTCCATACAAATTGTGAAATTTTTTGTTCTAGTTCTGTGAAAAATGCCAGTGGTAGTTTGATAGGGATTGCATTGAATCTGTAGATTGCTTTGGGTAGTAGAGTCATTTTCACAATGTTGATTCTTCCCATCCAAGAACATGGTATATCTCTCCATCTATTTGTATCATCTTTAATTTCTTTCATCAGTGTCTTATAATTTTCTGCATACAGGTCTTTTGTCTCCTTAGGTAGGTTTATTCCTAGATATTTTATTCTTTTTGTTGCAATGGTAAACGGGAGTGTGTTCTTAATTTCACTTTCAGATTTTTCATCATTAGTGTATAGGAATGCAAGAGATTTCTGTGCATTAATTTTGTATCCTGCTACTTTACCAAATTCATTGATTAGCTCTAGTAGTTTTCTGGTAGCGTCTTTAGGGTTCTCTATGTATAATATCATGTCATCTGCAAACAGTGACAGCTTTACTTCTTCTTTTCTGATTTGGATTCCTTTTATTTCTTTTTCTTCTCTGATTGCTGTGACTAAAACTTCCAAAATTGTGTTGAATAATAGTGGTGGGAGTGGGCAACTTTGTCTTGTTCTTGATCTTAGAGGAAATGGTTTCAGTTTTTCACCATTGAGAATGATGTTGGCTGTGGGTTTGTCATATATGGCCTTTATTATGTTGAGGTAAGTTCCCCCTATGCTTACATTCTGGAGCTATTTATCATAAATGGGTGTTGAATTTTGTCAAAAGCTTTTTCTGTATCTATTGAGATGATCATATGGTTTTTATCCTTCAATTTGTTAATATGGTGTATCACATTGTTTTGCGTATATTGAAGAATCCTTGCATTCCTGGGATAAACCCCATTTGGTCACAGTGTATGATCGTTTTAATGTGCTGTTCGATTCTGTTTGCTAGTATTTTGTTGAGGATTTTTGCATCTATGTTCATCAGTGATATTGGCCTGTAGTTTTCTTTCTTTGTGACATCTTTGTCTGGTTTGGTATCAGGGTGATGGTGGCCTCGTAGAATGAGTTGGGGAGTGTTCCTCCCTCTGCTATATTTTGGAAGAGTTTGGGAAGGATAGGTGTTAGCTCTTCTCTAAGTGTTTTATAGAATTTGCCTGTGAAGCCATCTAGTCCTGGGCTTTTGTTTGTTGGAATATTTTAAATAACAGTTTCAATTTCAGTGCTTGTGATTGGTCTGTTTATATTTTCTGTGGTTCAGTCTCTGAAGGTTGTGCTTTTCTAAGAATTCGTCCATTTCTTCCAGGTTGTCTGTTTTTTTGGCATATAATTGCTTGTACTAATCTCTCATGATCCTTTGTATTTTTGCAGGGGCAGTTGTTATTTCTCCTTTTCCATTTCTAATTCTGTTTGTTTGAGTCTTCTCCCTTTTTTTCTTGATGAGTCTGACTAATGGTTTATCAATTTTGTTTATCTTCTCAAAGAACCAGATTTTATTGAACTTTGCTATTGTTTCCTTCATTTCTTTTTCATTTATTTCTGATCTGATCTTTATGATTTCTTTCCTGCTAGCTTTGGGGTTTTTTTGTTCTTCTTTCTCTAATTGCTTTAGGTGTAAGGGTAGGTTGTTTATTTGAGCTGTTTCTTGAGTTAGGATTGTATTGCTATAAACTTCCCTCTTAGAACTGCTTTTGCTGCATCCCATAGGTTTTGGGTCATCGTGTTTTCATTGTCATTTGTTTCTAGGTATTATTTAATTTCCTATTTGATTTCTTCAGTGATCTCTTGGTTATTTAGTAGTGCATTGTTTAGGCTCCTTGTGTTTGTATTTTTTACAGTTTTCTTTTTCCTTTAATTGATATCTAGTCTCATAGCATTATGGTCAGAAACAATACTTGATACTTAAAGTCTTTTTCTAGTACATCTGCCATTACTACTATTTCATGGATAGTTTTGTTGATTTGTTTTCCTTTAATTGGGCCATACTCATTTTTTGTTTTGCATGCCTTGTGATTTTTTTTTTTTTTTTTCTTGAACACTGGGCATTCGACTCTAACATTGTGGTAACTCTGGAAATCAGATTATCTACCCTCCCCAGGTTTTACTTTTTTTGTTGTTATTGATTTTGTTATTTTGCTTATTTTAGACTGTCTCTGTGCTGTGGATCAGCCGCAGATGTTAACTTAAGGTCTCATTGTGTATTTTTTCATTCTTTTTTTGGGCATGTGCAAGTACTTTCTGATTTTCTCTGTATATGCTCTTGCTTTTGAATGTCCATGTTTTTAATATCTGGCTCCTGAAAGAGGAAAAAGGGGTGCTGTAACTTTAAGTCCCCTGGAAGTCACTTCAGCTGGAGGGAGACGGGCTTGCATCAGTGTGGGTGGTGCAACAACAATGATGCCACCCAGTTTTTGTCTACCTCTGTGATCAGTAGCAGGGATCCCCAGTATTTGGAGACCAGGTTCCTTTCTTTGCCCATCCTGGCTCCAGCAAGCTGTGTACAGCTTTTCTAGTAATGTGGTGCACAGCTGCCTGCCACATGGCTGGGGGTGGAGGAAAGGTAGCTGCTACTTTACTAGGAGCTGAAGTTGAACTCAATTAATTGCAATTTTCCATCCAAGTCTTCCCCTGGAAGTGCAAGCCTTCAACAGCCCCCAGAGTTTAAATAATTACATTAGATACATCCTTCTAGTGGAATTGTCCAGATGTGGAGACAGATTCTTGGTGCTACCTACTCTGCCATCTTTCTAGAATCCTCTTCTGGATATATTTCTATGACTTGGACAGTCATTTTTAGTTGGTAAGACTCATTTAAAATTAGCTTCTGAGTATCTAAAAATTTGTTGTTAGAATCATTTGGTTTCTGTGGTTGTGTTTTTCAGCCACGTCTCTTGTACTATGAGATATATTTTTCATTAAATGATGATTTTCTGGTTTTACAAATTTTTTATTGAGATATAGTTGATTTACTGTGTTTCAGGTGTACAGCAAAGTGATTGTAATACATACATATATTAATATATCTATAGATATTCTTTTTCAGATTTTTTTCTATTATAGTTTATTACATGATATTGAGTATAGTTCTCTGTGCTATACAGTACGTCTTTGTTGTTAATCTGTTTTATATATAGTAGTGTGTATGTGTTAATCCCAAATTCCTAATTTATCCTCCCCCCCCCCACCTTCCCCTTTGGTAACCGTAAGTTTGTTTTCATGTCTGTGAGTTTATTATTGTTTTGGAAACACGTCTTTTTTGTATCACATTTTAGATTCCACACATAATTGATATCATATGGTATTTGTCTTTCTCTGTCTGACTTACTTCACTTAGCATGCTAATCTCTAGGTCCAGGCATATTGCTGCCAATGGCATTATTTCTTTCTTTTTTATGGCCAAGTAATGTTCCATTGTGTGTGATATATATATACCACAACTTCTTTATCCATTCCTCTGTAGATGGACATTATGTTGCTTCTATATCTTCACCCTTGTAAATAGTGCCGCTGTGAACATTGGGGTGCATGTATCTTTTCAGCTTAGAAATTTTGTCTTTTCCAGATATATGCCCAGGAGTGGAATTGCTGGATCACATAGTAACTCTTATTTGTCGCTTTTTAAGGAACCTCCATACAGTTCTCCATAGTGGCTGTAACAATTTACATTCCCACCAACAGTGTAGGAGTGTTCCCTTTTCTCTACACCCTCTCCAGCATTTATTATTTGTATTTTGATGGTAGCCATTTGACCCGTAGTTTTGATTTGCATTTCTGTAATAATTAGCGATGTTGAGCATCTTTTCATGTGCCTGTTGGCCATCTGTATGTCATCTTTGAAGAAATGTCCATTTAGGTCTTCTGCCCATTTTTTGATTCAGTTGTTTGGTTTTTTTGATATTGAGCTGTATGAGCTGTTTTTATATTTTAGAAATTAATCCCTTGTCAGTCTCATTATTTACAAATATTTTCTCCCATTCAGTATGTTGTCTTTTCATTTTGTTTATGGTTTTCTTTGCTGTCCAAAAGCTTTTAAGTTTACTTAAGTCCCATTTGTTTATTTTTGCGTTTGTTTCCTTCGCTCTAGGAGACGAAGCCAAAAAAATGTTGCTATGATTTATGTGAGTGTTCTGCTTATGTTTTCCTCTAGGAATTTATAGTATCTGATCTTACGTTTAGGTCTTTAATCCATTTTGAGTTTATTTTTGTATACGGTGTTAGAGAATGTTCTAATTTCATTCTTTTATATGTAGCTCTCCAGTTTTCCCAGCACCACTTATTGATGAGACTGTCTTTTCTCCATTGTATATTCCTTCCCCCTTTGTCATAGATTGACCATAGGTGCATGTGTTTGTTTCTGCGCATGTCTGTTTTTGTGCCAGTGCCATATTGTTTTGATTACTGTAGCTTTGTAGCATAGTCTGAAGTCAGGGAGCATGGTTCCTCCAGGTCCATTTTTCTTTCTCAAGATTGTTTTGGCTATTTGGGGTCTTTTGTGTTTTCATACAAATGTAAAAATTTTTGGTTCCAGTTCTGTGAAAAATGCCATTGGTAGTTTTATAGGGATTTAGCTGTATCTGTAGATTGCCTTGGATAGTACTGTCATTTTGACAATATTGATTCTTCTAGTCCAAGAACACAGTATGTCTTTCCATTTGTTTGTGTCATTGTCAGTTTCTTTCATCAGCATCTTATAGTTTTCAGAGTATAGGTCTTTCACCTCCTGAGGTAAGTTTATTCCTACGTATTTTATTCTTTTTGATTTGATGGTAAATGGGATCGTTTTCTTAATTTCTTTTTCTGATATTTTGTTGTTAGTGTATAGAAATGCAACAGATTTCTGTGTATTAATTTTATATCCTTCAACTTTACCAAATTCATTGATGAGCTCTAGTAGTTCCCTAGTATCATCTTTGGGATTTTCTATGTATATTATCATATCATCTGCAGTGACAGTTTTATTCCTTCCTTTCCAATTTGGATTCTTTTTATTTGTTTTTCTTCTTTGATTTCTGTGGCTAGGACTTCCAAAACTATGTTGAATAAAAGTGGCGAGAGTGGGCATCCTTATCTTGTCCTACCTACTCTGCCATCTTTCCAGAATCCCCTTCTGGATATATTTCTTTGACAGTCATTATGAGTTGGTAAGACTCATTTAGAATTTGCTTCTGAGTATCTAAAAATTCATTGATAGAATCATTTGGTTTCTGTGGTTGTGTTTTTCAGCCATGTCTCTTGTACTACAAAATATTTTTTTCATTAAATGATCATTTTCTTTTAAGACCAATAGATTTATGTAGAAATTACAGACTAAGCCACGTATTCTTTGAGACTTTACTCTTCTCTGTAAATAGTGGTTGTGAAACTTGAAAACTAGATTGTGACTTTTACCCACATAAATATAGAGGGCTATAACCACAAATAAAACTACCTTGGACCCCTATATCATTGGGAATATTTTCTTATTAGAACAATGGTAGAAAGAAAGCTAAATCATTACAAACCAAAATGCAAGACAAATAACTAAAATGTATCTGTATCTGGGATATCACAGTTTGGGAATTTAGATTGTCCTACAAGGAATGAATATACTTAGACAATTAAAAACCTGATTATTTTCAGATTAGTGTTCTTCCATGGATGTGTACTTGGTACCTGCATTTAGTCAGGAAACTGTCCCAATATGAGAGATAATCCTATTTATGATAATGTATTTGACATTCTACCCCAACTCCGCAAATGCCAAATATTCCCTCAGTCAGTGTGACAATCAAAAGTGTTTCCCACATTTCTAGTCACCTCTCTAGGTTGAGGACCACTATTTTTAATGAAATAGATGGCTGTTAGGACAATTTTTTTTAATGCTTTTGTTCTGGAAATAGTAAAAAATACATTTGGGAGGAGTTGAGGAATATAGAAAAAAATTGATAAACTTCATAGGAGACTTCAGATTTTAAAGCCAATCAATCCTATGTTTAAAAAAAAATAAAAGATACATGCTTTTAAAATATACCTGGATGTAATTTTAGAAATAATGCTAGAAAGAAGTAAATATTATTTTTGAGATTCATTTTTATGGTGCTTTTTTATTGAGATATAGTTGATTTACAATATTGTATCAGTTTCAGGTGTACAACAAAGTGATTCAAAATTTTTATAGATTATACTCCATTTAAAGTTATTACAAAATATTGGCCATATTCCCTGTGCTGTGTAATATCTTTGTAGTTCATATATTTTATACACAGTAGTTTGTACCCCTTAAGCCCCTACTCCTATCTTGCCCACCCTCCCACTGGTAATTTCTGATTTGTTCTCTATATCTGTGATTCTGTTTCTTTTTTGTTATATGTAGCATCTAAAAATAAGGCAAAAGAATGAATATAAGTGATAACATATAATATTTGTCCTTATCTGTCTTACTTATTTCACTAAGTATAATACTCTCCAGGTCCATCCATGTTGTTGCAAATGGCAAAATTTAATTCTTTGGTATGGCTGAGGAGAATTGCATTGTATATACACAATCTTCTTTATCCATTCATCTATTGATAGACACTTAGGTTGTGTCCTTATTTTGTCTTTTGTAAATAATGCTGCTATGAACATTGAGGTGCATGTATCTTTTTAAATTACTGTTTTTGTTTTCTTCAGATATGTACCCACAAGTAGGATTGCTGTATCATATGGTAACTCTATTTTTGGTTTTTTAAGAAATCTTGATACTGTTTTCCATAGTGGCTGCACCAATTTACATTCCCACCAACAGTGCACGAGGGATATCTTTTCTCCACATCATCGCCAACATTTGTGTTCTTTTTGATGATAGCCATTCTGACTGGTGTGAGGTTGTATCTTATTGTGGTTTGTTTTTGGTTTTTTTTAGAATAGGTTGTTTACACATAGTTTTGTTTATTTACTTATTTAAAATAAATTCTTTATCTTTATATAATTTTTAAATGTTTTAATTTTTTATTTTTATACACTTTTAAAAGGTTACTTTCTATTTACAGTTATTACAAGTATTGGCTGTATTCCCCATGTTGTACAATACATCCTTAAGACTATCTTACACCCAATAGTTTGTACCTCCCACTCCCCCATCCCTATATTGCCCCTCTCCCCTTCCCTCTCCCCACTGGTAACCACTAGTTTGTTCTCTATGAGTCTGTTTCTTTTTTGTTATCTTCACTAGTGTGCTGTAGTTTTTAGATTCCACATATAAGTGATATTCTACAGTATTTCTCTTCCTCTGTGTGACTTATTTCACCTAGCATAAAGGACTCAAAGTCCATACATGTTGCTGCAAATGGCAAAATTTCATTCTTTTTTATGGCTGAGTAATATTAATTTGTGTATATGTGTGTGTGTATGTATGTGTGTATGTATATATATATATATATATATATATATATATATATATATATACACACACCACAACTTCATTCATCCGTTGATGAACACTTAGGTTGTTTCCATATCTGAGGTGCATATATATATATTTTAACATCTTTATTGGAGTATAATTGTTTTACAGTGTTGTGTTAATTTCTGCTGTATAACAAAGTGAATAGGCTATGTGCATGTGTATATCCCTATATCCTGTCTCTCGGTGGCTCCCTCTCACCCTCCTTACCCACCCCTCTAGGTGGTTGCAAAGCACCGAGCTGATCTCCCTGTGCCATGCAGCTGCTTCTCACTACCTATCTATTTTACATTTGGTAGTGTATATATGTCCATGCCACTCTCTCATTTAGTACCAGCTTATCCTTCCCCCTCCTTGTGTCCTCAAGTCCATTCTCTATGTCTGCGTCTTTATTCCTCTCCTGCCCCTAGGTTCTTCAGAACGATTTTTTTTTTTTTTTAGATTCCATATATATGTGTTAGCATACGGTATTTTTCTATTTCTGAAGTACTTCACTCTGTATGACAGACTCTAGGTCCATCCATTTCACTACAAATAACTCAATTTCCGTTTTTATAGCTGAGTAATATTCCACTGTATATATGTGCCAAATCTTCTTTATCCACTCATCTGTTGATGGAAAATTAGGTTGCTTCCATGTCCTGCCTATTGTAAATAGTGCTGCAATGAACATTGTGGTATATGACTCTTTTTAAATTATGGTTTTCTCAGGGTATATGCCCAGTAGTGGGATTGCTGGGTCATGTGGTAGTTCTATTTTAAGTTTTTTAAGGAAGCTCCATACTGTTCTTCATAGTGGCTGTACCAAATTACATTCCCACCAACAGTGCAAGAGGGTTCCATTTTCTCCACATTCTCTCCAGCATTTATTCTTTGTAGACTTTGATGATGACCATTCTGACCATTGTGAGGTGATAACTCATTGTAGTTTTGATTTGAATTTCTCTAATGATTAGTGATGTTGAGCATCTTTTCATGTGTTTGTTGGCAATCTGTATATCTTCTTTGGAGAAATGTCTATTTAGGTCTCCTGCCCATTTTTGGATTGGGTTTTTTGTTTTTTTGATATTGAGCTTCACAAGCTGCTTGTATATTTTGGAGCTTAATCCTTTGTCAGTTGCTTCATTTTGCAAATATCTTCTCCCATTCTGAGGGTTGCCTTTTCATCTTGTTTGTGGTTCCCATTGCTGTGCAAAAGCTTTTAAATTTCATTAGGTCCCATTTGTTTATTTTTGTTTTTATTTCCATTTCTCTAAGAGGTGGGTTAAAAAGGATCTTGCTATGATTTATGTCAAAGAGTGTTCTCCCTAAGTTTTCCTCTAAGAGTTTTATAGTGTCTGTCCTTACATTTAGGTTTTAATCCATTTTTAGTTTATTTTTGTGTATGCTGTTAGGAAATGTTCTAATTTCATTCTTTTACATTTAGCTATCCAGTTTTCCCAGCACCACTTATTGAAGAGATGCTCTTTTCTCTATTGTATACTCTTGCCTCCTTTAACAAAGGTAAGGTGACCATATGTGCTTGGGTTTATCTCTGGGCTTTCTATACTGTTCCATTGCTCTATGTTTCTGTGTTTGTGCCAGTACCATACTGTCTTGATTACTGTAGCTTTGTAGTATAGTCTGAAGTCTGGGAGCCTGATTCCTCTGACTCTGTTTTTTTTCTGAAGATTGCTTTGGCTATTTGGGGTCTTTTGTGTTTCCATACAAATTGTGAAATTCTTTGTTCTAGTTCTGTGGAAAATGCCATTGGTAGTTTGAAAGGGCATTGAATCTGTTGGTTGGTTTGGTTAGTATAGTCATTTTCACAAGGTTGATTCTTCCAATCCAAGAACATGGTATATCTCTCCATCTGTTTGTATCACCTTTATTTCTTTCATCAGTGTCTTGTAGTTTTCTGCCTACAGGTCTTTTGTCTCCTTAGGTAGGTTTATTCCTAGGTATTTTATTCTTTTTGTTGCCATGGTAAATGGGAGTGTTTCCTTAATTTCTCTTTCAGATTTTTCATCATTAGTGTATAGGAATGCAAGAGATTTCTGTGCATTAATTTCGTATCCTGCTACTTTACCAAATTCATTGATTAGCTCTAGTGGTTTTCTGGTAGCATCTTTAGGGATCTCTATGTATAATATCATGTCATCTGCAAACAGTGACAGCTTTACTTCTTCTTTTCTGATTTGGATTCCTTTTATTTCTTTTTCTTCTCTGATTGCTGTGACTAAAACTTCCAAAATTGTGTTGAATAATAGTGGTGGGAGTGGGCAACTTTGTCTTGTTCTTGATCTTAGAGGAAATGGTTTCAGTTTTTCACCATTGAGAATGATGTTGGCTGTGGGTTTGTCATATATGGCCTTTATTATGTTGAGGTAAGTTCCCCCTATGCTTACATTCTGGAGCTATTTATCATAAATGGGTGTTGAATTTTGTCAAAAGCTTTTTCTGTATCTATTGAGATGATCATATGGTTTTTATCTTTCAATTTGTTAATATGGTGTATCACATTGTTTTGCGTATATTGAAGAATCCTTGCATTCCTGGGATAAACCCCATTTGGTCACAGTGTATGATCGTTTTAATGTGCTGTTCGATTCTGTTTGCTAGTATTTTGTTGAGGATTTTTGCATCTATGTTCATCAGTGATATTGGCCTGTAGTGTTCTTTCTTTGTAGTTTTCTTTCTTTGTGACATCTTTGTCTGGTTTGGTATCAGGGTGATGGTGGCCTCGTAGAATGAGTTGGGGAGTGTTCCTCCCTCTGCTATATTTTGGAAGAGTTTGAGAAGGATAGGTGTTAGCTCTTCTCTAAGTGTTTTATAGAATTCGCCTGTGAAGCCATCTAGTCCTGGGCTTTTGTCTGTTGGAATATTTTAAATAACAGTTTCAATTTCAGTGCTTGTGATTGGTCTGTTTATACTTTCTGTGGTTCAGTCTCTGAAGGTTGTGCTTTTCTAAGAATTCATCCATTTCTTCCAGGTTGTCTGTTTTTTTGGCATATAATTGCTTGTACTAATCTCTCATGATCCTTTGTATTTCTGCAGGGGCAGTTGTTATTTCTCCTTTTCCATTTCTAATTCTGTTTGTTTGAGTCTTCTCCCTTTTTTTCTTGATGAGTCTGACTAATGGTTTATCAATTTTGTTTATCTTCTCAAAGAACCAGATTTTAGTTTTATTGAGATTTGCTCTTTTTTCCTTCATTTCTTTCTGATCTGATCTTTATGATTTCTTTCCTGCTAACTTTGGGGTTTTTTTGTTCTTCTTCTCCAATTGCTTTAGGTGTAAGGTTAGGTTGTTTATTTGAGCTGTTTCTTGTTTCTTGAGGTAGGATTGTATTGGTATAAACTTCCTTCTTAGAACTGCTTTTGCTGCATCCGATAGGTTTTGGTTGTCATGTTTTCATTGTCATTTGTTTGTAGGTGTTTTTTGATTTCCTCTTTGTTTTCTTCAGTGACCTCTTGGTTATTTAGTAGCATATTGTTTAGCCTCCATGTGTTTGTATTTTTTACAGTTTGTTTCCTGTAATTGATATCTAGTCTCAGCATTTCATCAGAAAAGATACTTAATACGATTCCAATTTTTCAAGGCTCATTTGTGACCCAAGATATGATCTATCCTGGAGAATGTTCCATGGGAACTTGAAAAGAAAGTGTATTCTGTTGTTTTGGATGGAATGTCGTATTAATATCAATTAAGTCCATCTTGTTTAATGTGTCATTTAAAGCTTGTGTTTCCTTATTTTCATTTCGGATGATCTGTCCATTGTTGAAAGTGGGGTGTTAAAGTCCCCTACTATGATTGTGTTACTGTCAATTTCCCCTTTTATGGTTGTTAACATTTGCTTTATGTATTGAGGTGCTCCTATGTTGGGTGCATAAATATTTACAATTGTTATATCTTCTTCTTGGATTGATCCCTTGTTCATTATGTAGTGTTCTTCTTTGTCTCTTGTAATAGTCTTTATTTTAAAGTCTATTTTGTCTGATATGAGAATTGCTACTCCAGCTTTCTTTTGATTTCCATTTGCATGGAATATCTTTTTCCATCCCCTCACTTTCAGTCTGTATGTGTCCCTAGGTCTGAAGTGTGTCTCTTGTAGACAGCAGATGTACAGGTCTTGTTTTTGTATCCACTCATCCTATGTCTTTTGGTGGGAGCATTTAATCCATTTACATTTAAGGTAATTTTTTTTTTTTTTAATTTCCTTATGACTGTGTTGGGTCTTCGTTTCTGTGTGAGGGCTTTCTCTAGTTGTGGCAAGCGGGGACCACTCTTCATCATGGTGTGCGGGCCTCTCACTATCATGGCCTCTCTTGTTGAGGAGCACAGGCTCCAGACGTGCAGGCTCAGTAATTGTGGCTCATGGGCCCAGCTGCTCTGTGGCATGTGGGATCTTCCCAGACCAGGGCTCGAACCTGTGTCCCCTGCATTGGCAGGCAGATTCTCAACCACTGGTCCTCCAGGGAAGCCCTAAGGTAATTATTGATATGTATGTTCCTATTACCATTTTCTTAATTGTTTTGGGTTTGTTGTTGTAGATCTTTTCCTTCTCCTGTGTTTCCTGCCTAGAGAAGTTCATTTAGCATTTGTTGTAAAGCTGGTTTGGTGGTGCTGAATTCTCTTACCTTTTGCTTATCTGTTAAGGTTTTAATTTCTCTGTTGAATATGAATGAGATCCTTGCTGGTTAGAATAATCTTTGTTGTAGTTTTTTCCCTTTCTTCACTTTAAATATGTCCTGCCACACCCTTATGGCTTGCCAAGTTTCTGCTGAAAAATCATCTGTTAACCTTTTGGGGATTACCTTGTGTGTTAGTTTCTTTCCCCTTGCTGCTTTTAATGTTTTTTCTTTGTATTTAATTTTTGATAGTTTGATTAATATGCATCTTGGTGTGTTTTTCTTAGTGTTTATCCTGTTTGGTACTCTCTGTGCTTCCCAGACTTTGACTATTTCCTTTCCCATGGTAGGGAAGTTTTCGACTATAATCTTCAAATATTTTCTGAGACTCTTTCTTTTTTTCCCTTCTTTTTCTGGGACCCGTATAATTCGAATGTTGGTGCATTTAATGTCCCAGAGGTCTCTGAGACTGTCCTCAATTCTTTTCATTCTTTTTTCTTTATTCTGCTCTGCAGTAGTTATTTCCACTATTTTATCTTCCAGGTCACTTATCCATTCTTCTGCTCAGTTATTCTGCTATTGATTCCTTCTATAGAATTTGTAATTTCATTTATTGTGTTGTTCATCATTGTTTGTTTGCTCTTTAGTTCTTCTAGATTCTTGTTAAATGTTTCTTGTATTTTCTCCATTCTGTTTATGAGATTTTGGATCATCTTTATTATCATTACTCTGAATTCTTTTTCAGGTAGGTTGCATATTTCATCTTCATTTATTTGATCTTGCAGGTTTTTACCTTGCTCCTTTGTGTGTAAGAATTTCTCATTTCATTTTTTATTCTTTTAATGTGTGGTGCTGTAGTCCTATCTTTTTGTTTGTTTGGCCTGAGACGTCCAGCACTGGAGTTTGCAGACAGTTGGATTGAGCTGGGTCTTGGTGCTGAAATGAGGACTTCCAGGAGGCCTCACTCTGATTGATTGATATTCCCTGGGGTCTGAGGTTCTCTGTTAGTCCAGCAGTTTGGACTCTGAGCTCTCACTGCAGTAGCTCAGGCCCTACATCTGGCCTGGGAACCAAGATCCTGCAAAGTTTGTAGCACACACAAAAAAAGGAGTAGTACAATATCAAAGAATAAAAGACAAAATAAAATTAGAAAAATAAAAAATATATTAGGAAAAATAAAACTACATTTGTAACAATTGCAACAGGTAAAATAAAACCACAAAGAAAAAAAAAGGGCAGGGGGAAACAAGCCAAAAAAGAGATCACAAACAAAGTATAATGGATAAAATTAGAAAAATAAAAGATTAGGAAAAATAAAATTATAAAAGAATCAACAACAATGAATCAACAAGGTAAAACAGGACCCCAATCTAAAAGAGGAAAACAGAAAAGAAGAGAAAAAAGCCTTGGCTGTGAGGGTGGAGTTTAGGTGGGGGTGTATGGAACCTGGGCACAGTTTTGGGTGGGGTGGGACCTAGGCAGGTTGGGGGGGCAATGTTCAAGCATGGGGTGGGGCCTCTGCTTAGGACCTGCACAGAAGGGGAGAGGCAGCACATCAAAAGGAGGGCCTCTGGAGAGTGGAGCTCCCGAGTTTGGAGGTAGGGCCCTGAGTGAGGGTGTGTCGTGGGGTTTAGGCCCAGCTCGTTGGGCAGGGGGAGGTCTCTGAGTGTAGGGGTGGGGCTTGGGTTCTGTGCAGGAGGGAGGCTCTGAGTGCAGAGGATTAGGCCCAGAGCTGAACAGGCTCCCCAGTGCCTAAGTGGACAGGGAAAGTGGTGGTCCTGTTCCCTTCCCTTCTTTCATGCCCCTCCCCCACCCTCTCCCCCAGGGACTCCCCCATCACTGCTGGACCCCTAACTGGGGGTGGCTCCCACTAGATGTAGGAACTCCTCCCCTCCCCAGCCACCCCTCAGGGGTACCAGTCCCCAAGGTCCAGCCTTTACTTTTGCAGCCCCTTCCCTCTCACTCCCTCAGGACCTGTGCAGCTGGAGGGGTCTCAGTGGGCAGAGGATCAGGCCTGGGATCTCAACAGGTTCCTGGGGGTCCAAGGGGGCAGGGGAAACTTGGCCACACTCCCTTTTGATCTTCTGCCCTCCCAATGGTTCCCCTATTTCCTCCTTTGGGCTTGGGATCCCTTCCCCTCAGGGGCACCAGTCCCATCTCACCTCCACTTCTCCTCCCCCTTCACTCCGCCCACGCCCCACATCCTACCTGGTTGCTGCAGGTTCCTGCCGTCCCCTTAGTTGTTCGTGGTCCCCCACCAGTCCCTTGTAGGTGCCCTAGTTGTGAGGAACGCAAATTCTGCATCCTCCTAGTACACCATCTTGACTCTGCCTGCCCTCACTGTGGTTTTGATTTTCATTTCTCTGATGATTAGCAATGATGAGCATATTTTCATGTGCCCATTGAACATCGGTATGTCTTCTTTGGAAAAATATCTATTCAGGTCTTCTGCCCATTTTTTAATTGGATTGTTTGCTTTTTTGATATTGAGTTGTATGAGCTGTTTATACATTTTGGATATTAACCCCTTAATGGTCTTATCATTAGAAAGAAGTAATTTTACTGGTTGCTCAGTTAGGGCAGTCAATGATAACTCAAAGAGATCCAACAAAAGAAGAAAGGGGAGAGCTCATGGGAAACCTGGAATAAATAACCCAGAAAAAACTAATGTCCCCCCAAATTGACATTTATCGAAACTCAGATGTTGCTTGTGCCCTGAGGAAAAATGTTCAAGACATTTATGGAATTAGAAATCTAAGAGAAGTTATAGGAGCATGATGTAAAAGTAAAGGGCAAACAGGGAAGGCTACAATTAGTAGAAATAAATCCTGGGGTAGATTTTGGAATGAGGGGATTTCCTCTAGCTCGAACTACCCAGAAGAGGTAAGATGTTTCTGAACTATGAGTGGTAGTTCATGACCAGACCAGGTGTTAACCTCATAATGCATTAGAAGTAAAACACAGAAATTGTAACTGAGATGCAAAAAAGAACCCTTAAATGATGAAATGACCCATCACCTAGTCTACTGGTGCAAGAAATTGTGACCTGTGTTCTTCATACTTCTGATCTGGCTGTTTACTCAGAGCCAGATCATTTATCATTAAACTTTGTGCACATCTCTCTAAGCAGAGAGCAGGAATATAGATCAGAGGGACCCAAAAGATGAACACTCTTTCCAAGGGAGAAGAATAAATACAATAAAATTGATGGAATTCAGAGACCTTGGGAAACTGAAGATAGCCATGAATGCTTGGATGAGGTCAGAGCACTATTTAGGCAATAAATGATTGGGGTTATCCAAGTTTTAGAGCTATAAATGTTGTCAATATAATTATCTGCTACACAGCTGACCCTTGAATAATGTGAGGTTTGAGGCACTTACCCTCAACACAATGGAAAATCCGTGTATAAATTTACAGTTTTTTCTCTATATCTGGAGTTCTGCATATGTGGATTCAAACAGCTAGAGATCCTGTAGTACTGAAGTAAATATTGAAAAAAATCCACATATAAGTGACCTGTGTTGTTCAAGTATCCACTGTAATTATAAATTACCCCATTCAGGTGAAATCGGTGTTTTTAAGAACTGGTAAGAGTCCAACTGGCATAACATAAACCCAATGAGAGAGGAAGCAGACCAGATGTATGGTCCTTGCACTTTGCTAGGCCTGGGGTGTCACCTTAAACTCAGTGAAATCTATGGGACTTTACTGTTGATACTGAGGTTTTACTTTCCACAGTTAAATCTTTTAATTTTAGAAAGGTACCTTTAAGACAGGATGAGAATTCACAATATCTAGTTCAAAGAGGCAAATTTAAACCTGAATGTAGAAGATGTAGGCTTGTGAGGTCCTCTTAGCCTAATAATTGTTAGGGGTCTAGTTGAATTAAAAATCATCATAGATTTATGCAACAGACAAATTGATAGAGGTTGAATAATGTCATACCCATTTCTTGTGCATCCATGATTATTAAATCGTGGGAAGTTGAGAGAGATTTCAGATGAATACCATGTAAAGAAATAGATGTCTGGGTCCAGTAGTGGTCATCTCCTTTATATAGGTGGAAGTTCTAGGAGGCCGTCCAATGAACCATGAACAGTATATCATAAGAATCAATAATTGAAATGGATATACAAAAAAAGGACAGATATCTCTTGCTCCTGCACCATATATTGACTCAATTGTCTGTACAGAAGCCAAATGGGACTTTAGAGACTTATGTTCAATTTTAGGGAGGGTAATCTTGTACCCAGTTTGGGACTGTCTTGTCTTACTCTTGTTTCTGTGTGACTATTAATACAGCCATGTTTTACTCTTAGAAGGGTCCCACTTTAGAAGACAAGTCATTTGGTTATCACGCAGTTATAGAGGACTTAAAGCAAATACCAAATCCAACTGCTTCCATGGTAGCCAGAAATTGAAATGGGAAATTTTTATAAATGGGAAAGTCCTGGGGAAATGAATTAGATTTAGCAAATAAATAAATGTTTGTTAGTCTATACACCTGAAACATATGGCAGTGCAAAACTGCATTTGGGAGCAACTTATACAGTTGATATGATTGTTATTCTTTACATTTTCTGGTGTATGTCAGGAAATTTCAATAGATGTATGAAGGAGGCCATCAAAGATACAGCAAATGATAGAATTATTCTATTAATGTCCACATCAGAGGATAAAGATCAGGAAATAAACAGACTATCTTAGGGAATTAAAGATAGTTATTTGGAAGTAAATAGGGAAGTGGCAAGTAATACTTGGGAATTAACTCCCTCCTGGAGAGAAGAGGATAGAAAAGTTAGATTACTACTTAGGCCACCAGTGAAATATCTACCACTGTTAATATTTTTACTGGATTCTGCCAGGAATTTAAACACAATATAGTGAAATATTCCTGCCTAAATACATAGGTTGAATGTAATACCCACTAGGACTGGATAGTCCATCACATATTAATGGAAGGCAGCTTTCTTGGGCAAATATGTCTGTTTCTAGAAGCAAAATACCTCTCAGATGGGACAGGCATCCGATATATATTCCTATAGGTGCAGAGAATGGTAGGACTGGTCTTTGGACTTTAAGACTAAGTTACCTTCTCACAATTTTATTAGTAACAAAATTGATATTTTGGCCTCTTTATGTCTGCATTGGTTCTGAGATTAGAAGGGGAAAATGGGTATAATTATTATATATCCTCTCAAATTCTAACATTAGTCCATGTTCTTTTATATACCAGTCTCTAGAATGCTGTCATTGCAGCCACAGTGCCTATTCCAAATCCTGGAACACAGTAATGTTTGTTGGAAAAATGCATGTATTTTAGTACATTCTAATTTAATAATTTAAATTTATTTTAATCCTTATAATAACTTGTATGAAAAACCTGTTTTAATAAAATGGCAAACTGTGGCTCAAGAGGGTAAATGACTGAGAATCAAACTCATTTCTGTTCCCAAATTTTATCCTTCTTTTCTTTCTGTGGAGAGAAAGCAAGATAACCATCTTATAGAATAACCTGGCAATGACATAGTAATTTGAGATAAACTAAACAGACAGATTGAGGGACACTTTGGAAATCTTAAATGCCAGATTAAGAAGTTTGAAATTACACTGGTAAGTTATTGAGAGTCAAAAATTTTTGAGGAGAATCATGGGATTTTAGTTGTAGAGATAAATAGTAAATTAGAAGGTGATAGATTGAAACTTAGACACTGTTAGGGAGGCTGATGCACTGTTTTGGTGCATGAGGTTGTAGCAGCCTGAATTAGGTTAGTGATAATAGAAATGGAAAATGATGGGAATTATAGGATATTTAATTTTTTAATTAATAAATTTTAAATGTTATCAGTATATTATTAATATTAGTTTGGATTTACCTTATGTATCTGTTACCCGTTACCCAAGAAGTCCATCCAAGTAATTTATCCAGTTGCAGATTATTCATAAGATACCTAACAGATGCCAAAATGTGCTTTATTACTCATTATAAATCTGAGTGGAACCATGAAGTAATGCTATTTCTCAAAATCATACTCAATACTCTCACATCTTATGTGATTCCAAGGTTATAGTTTAACAGCAGTTTAATCGTTGACATTAATTTAAATTTTAGTCTTCTTTCTCCTTAAGGCACCACTTTGATTTTACTGTTCTTCTGCTGGAAAGCTTTCCCTGGTCCCTATTATTTTCCAGAGTCCATAATTGGTTCATCATAATGTCAGCTCAACCAAACTTTTATCCTGTATCTTCAACTCCCCTATATAAAATTCATATAATTGAAAAAAAGCATAAAGAATCAAAATATCTTATTCTACACCTAAGTCTTATAATCCTATTTTTGTAGCTTTGCTTATAGGATCCCCATTTTCAGTTCCAGCTCTGGAGTGAATCTGTTTACGTTCAAAGCCATGTGACCTGGGATAAGTTCTGACTTCCCTGTACCTGTCCCTTGATTTCTTCTTCTTCTTGTTTTTGGGTTTTTTTTAAAAAAATAAGGATTAAATAGGTAAGAGAGAGATAATTATGTCTACAGGTAGTAGGCACTCAAATATTAGCTATAATAAATATTGTTATTTTGACTAGCAGGTCTGATCTACTCCAAAGTAAGTAATATTCCTTGAAGTACAGAATCTACAGATTTTTCCATTGAAGTTTTCCCAATTGATTTAACTAAAATATTACCAGTGTCATAGCTTTGGGTGTGAGGTGTTTGTTAGAAAGAAAAGGACATGACTCATTCATTTAGTTTTTTTGAAGCTAAAGACATCAGATCTTTTTTCTCTAAGCAACCACTCAGTGTGTCAAAGGGAACTCTAATAGCATTCTTTTCTCTTTCACGTAGCTTAGCTAACTCTTGGTGTCTTTATTTCTGTTCCCTGAGGAAGCATAAATGCACATCCTAGTTAACATAAATTTACTCCTGCTGACTTGACAATTTTATATCAGAAATGGAATTCAGAGGCTCACTCTGATTTTCTTATTAATGGCTAAAGGTATTCAATGAGCAATTCCTCAGGTGCGTACAGTAACAAAATAGATAAGGATTTTACCTAAAGAATAATTGGAGATGCTGAGGTATCTTAAGCAGGAAACATTAACTGTGAAAATAAGTTATTTTATAAATTAACTACTAGAATGCAACCTTTTCATTTCAAGTAAAAAAGGCTGTTGTTTTGTGATGTTGATTTTGAAATGTTTTCATTCTTATAAATATTTATAATGTAGATCTTTTTAGTATCTTCTGGTATGAACTAATTTGTCCTTTTTTGTTGTTGATTTTGTTCCATAGACAAAATTACGTTAATTAAAGAAGTCAGGTGCCATGCAGTCATTTATAATAGACCTGTGTTTGAGTCAATAAATTATCTCTATATTAAACAGATATGACTGTTCACAGTCTGAGATTAAGATGGCAGAAAATGTATGTGAATATCTTTTGAGTTTTAGCAAAAATAGATGGGTTTTATTTGGTGTATAGGAAGAACATTTTTAAAAGAGTGAATACTTCTTAAACTAATATTTGTTGATAGTAAGGAGTTTAAAAATGTAGAAAGATAATCTAGGTGCCAACTGAGATCTTCCCCTTTGGGACACTGGGACACTGACATGTCTTGGCACACCCTCGTCTACTGGGAATCACTGTAAATAAAATAGGCTGCTTGGAGAGTCACAGAGGTTTAAGAGACAACCAAGAGCTAGGGCAGTACTGAATGGTAAGGTTTATATCTTACATGAGATCACTCCTTCCTGACAGGGAGAGGTGGCTGTTTTATCTAATGCATAAGAGCCACACAAAGTCAAGAAAAATATAAATAAATAGAGGAATATGTTCCAAACTAAAGAACAAAATAACACTTTAGAGAAAAAAAAAAACACTTAATAAAACAGAAATAAGTAATTTACCAGATGAAGAGTTCAAAATAATGGTCATTAAGATGCTAACCAAACTCTGCAGAGGAATGGATGAACAGAGAAAAATCTAAGAAAGTACCAAACAGAAGTCACAGAGCTAAAGAATACAATAGAGGAAGGGAGACAAGATGGTGGAGTAGAAGGATTTGAGCTCACTTCCACTCATGAAAACACCAAAATCACAACTAACTAACTAACTGCTGAGCAACCATCAACAAAAAAGACTGGAAACTACCAAAAAAGATGTTCTACATCCAAAGACAAAGAAGAAGCTACAATGAGATGGTAGGACGGGCACTTTCGTGATGGTCAGTGGGTAGGTGACCCACAAACTGGAAAATAATTATATCAAAGATGTTCTCCCACAGGAGTGAGAGTTCTGAGCCCCATAGCAGGCTCCCCCGCCTGGGGGTCTGGCAATGGGAGAAGGAGCCCTCAGAGCATTTGGTTTTGAAGACCAGCAGGGCATGAGTGCAGGAGCTCAACAGGACTGGGGGAAACAGAGTTTCCACTCTTGGAGGATGCACACAAGTTTTCACATGCACTGGGACCCATAGGAGCCTGGGCCAGACCTACCTGTGAGCCTTAGAGGGATCTCCTAGTGAGGTGCAGGTTGGCTGTTGCCCACTGTGGGGGCAAGGACACTGATGGCAGAGGCCCCAAGGAATATTCCTCAGTGTGAGCTCTCCCAGAGGTTGCCATTTTGGCACTGAGGCCTGGCCCCACCCAACAGCCTGCAGGTTCCAGTACTGGGATGCCTCTGCAAACAACCAACTGGTAGGGAACACAGCCCCACCCATCAACAGATAGACTGCCTAAAGTCGTCCTGAGCCCACAGCCACCTCTATACACACCCCTGCCCACAAGATGGACAAGACCAAGCTCCACCCACAGTGGGCAGACACCAGAAGCAAGAAGAACTATGATCCTGCAGCCTGTGGAATGGAGACCACAAACACAGAAAGTTAAACAAAATGAGATGGCAGAGCAATATGTTTCAGATGAAGGAACAAGATAAAAACCTCAGAAGAACAACTAAGTGAAGTGGAGATAGGCAATCGGCCTGAAAAAGAATTCAGAATAATGATAGTAAAGATGATCCAAGATCTCAGAAAAAGAATGGAGGCACAGACTGAGAAGATACAAGAAATGCTTAACAAAGAGCTAGAAGATTTAAAGAATAAACCCGAGATGAACAATACAATAACTGAAATGAAAAATACACTAGAAGGAATCAATAGCAGAATAAATGAGGCAGAAGAATAAATAAGTGAGCTGGAAGACAGATTGGTAGAAATAACTGCTGCAGAACAGAATAAAGAAAGATGGAAAGAAATGAACACAGTCTGAGAGACCTCTGGACAACATGAAACACACCATGGGGGTGTGTAAGGGTCCCAGAAGGAGAACAAAGAGAGAAAGGACCTGAGAAATATTTGAAGAGATAATAGCCAAAAACTTCCCTAACATGGGAAAGGAAACACTTGCTCAAGTCCAGGAAGCACAGAGAGTCCCAGGCAGGATTAACCCAAGAGGAACATGCCAAGACACATATTAATCAAATTGACAAAAATTACAAACAAAGGGAAAATATGAAAAGCAACAAATAACATACAAAGGAATTCCTATAACGGTATCAGCTGATTTTTTCAACAGAAACTCTGCAGGCCACAAGGGAATGGCAAGATATATTTCAAGTTATGAAAGGGAAAAACCTACAACCAAGAATACTCTACCCAGCAAGGCTCTCATTCAGATTCAACAGATAAATCAAAAGTTTTACAGACAAGTAAAAGCTAAGAGAATTCAGCACCAACAAACCAGCTTTACAATAAATGCTAAAGGCACTTCTCTAGGTGGAAAAGAAAAGGCCACAACTAGAAATAAGAAAATTATTAATGGAAAAATACATCAGTAAAGGCAAACATACAGGAAAGGTAGGAAATCATCCACACGCAAATATGATATCAAAACCAGCAACTGTGAGAAGAGGAGAGTACAAATTCAGGAAATTGGAAGTGCATTTGAAATTAAGAAACCAGCAACTTAAAACAATATTGTACTGCTTTATCAAAACCTCATGGGAAATGCAAACTAAAAAACTACAACAGATACACAAAAAAGAAAAAGCAACCCAAACACACTAAAGATAGTCATCAAATCACAAAAGAGGAAGGGAAGAAAAACAACCTACAAAAACAAATCCAAAACAATTAACAAAATGGCAATAAGAACACATATCAATAATTACATTAAATATAAATGGACTAAATGCTCCAACCAAAAGACATAGACTGGCTGAATGGATACAAAAACAAGGCCTGTATATATGCTGTCTACAAGAGACCCATTCAGATCTAGGGACACATACAGACTGAAAGTGAGGGGATGGAAAAAGGTATTCCATACAAATGGAAATCAAAAGAAAGCTGGAGTAGCAATACTCATATCAGACAAAATAGACGTTGAAATAAAGAGACAAAGAAGGACACTACATAATGATCAAGGGATTAATCTAAGAAGAAGATATACCAACAGTATATATATATGCACCCAACATAGGAGCACCTCAGAACATAAGGCATATGCTAACAACCATAAAAGGAGAAATCAACAGTAACACAATAATAGTGTGAGACTTTAACACCACACTTACTTACATCAATGGACATGATGTAATGTAAGATCATTCAGACAGAAAATTAATAAGGGAACACAGGCCTTAAATGACACATTAGAGCAGATGGACTTAACTGATATTTATAGAGCATTCCATCTGAAAACAACAGAATATATTAATACACTCTTCTCAAGTGTACATGGAACATTCTCCAGGATAGATCACATGCTGAGCCAAAAATCAAGCCTCGATAAATTTAAGAAAATTGAAGTCACATCAAACATCCTTCCAGACCAAAACACTATGAGATTAGAAATCAACTACAAAAAAAGAAAAAACAAAAAAACTGTAAAAAACACAAACCCATGGAGGCTAAACAACCAGTGGATCACTGGAGAACTCAAAGAGGAGATCAAAAAGATACCTAGAGACGACAAATGAAAATGAAAACATGACCATCCAAAACCTATGGGAACACAGCAAAGCAGTTCTAAGAGGGAAGTTTATAGAAATATGATCTTACCTCAGGAAACAAGACAAATCTCAAATAAACAACTTAACCTTACACCTAACACAACTAGAGAAAGAAGAACAAACAAAACCCAAAGTTAGTAGAAGGAAAGACATCATAAAGATCAGAGCAGAAATAAATGCAATAGAGATGAAGAAAACATTAGAAAAGATCAATGAAACTAAAAGCTGGTTCTTTGAAAAGATAAACAAAATTGATAAACCTTTAGCCAGACTCATCAAGAAAAAGAGGGAGAGGGCTCAAATCAGTACAATTAGGAATGAAAAAGGAGAAGTTACAATGGATACCATAGAAATACAAAGAATCATGAGGGACTATTACAAGCAATTTTCTGCCAATAAAATGGACAACCTGGAACAAATGGACAAATTCTTAGAAAGGTACAATCTTCCAAGACTGAACCAGGAAGATATAGAAAATATGGACAGACCAATCACAAGTACTGAAATTGAAACTGTGATTTTAAAATTTCCATCAAACAAAAGTCCAGGAACAGACGTCTTCACAGGTGAATTCTTTCAAACATTTAGAGAAGAGTTAACACCTATTCTTCTGAAACCATTCCAAAAAATTGCAAAGGAAAGAACACTCCCAAACTCATTCTGTGAGGCCACCATCACCCTGATACCAAAACCAGAAAAAGATACCACAAAAAATGAAAATTACCAATATCACTGATGAACATAGACACAAAAATCCTCAGCAAAACTAGTAAACCAAATAAACAACACATTAAAAGGATCATACACCATGATCAAGTGAGATTTATTTTAGGGATGCAAGGATTTTTCAATATCCACAAATCAATCAGTGTGATATACCACATCAACAAATTGAATAAAAACCGTATGATCATCTCAATGGATGCAGAAAAAGCTTTTGACATAATTCAACACCCATTTATGATAAAAACCCTCCAAAAAGTGGGCATAGAGGGAACATAATCAAAACCATATATGACAAACCTACAGCTAACATCATATTCAATGGTGAAAATCTGAAAGCATTTCCTCTAAAATCAGGAACAAGAAAAGGATGTCCACACTCTAGACACCTTGATTAAACGTAGTTTTGGAAGTCCTAGCCATGGCAATCAGAGAAGAAAATGAAATAAAAGGAATCCAAATTGGAAAAGAAAAAGTAAGACTGTCACTGTTTGCAGATGACGTTAACTATACATAGAAAATCCTAAAGATGCTACCAGAAAACTACTAGAGCTCATCAATGAATTTGGTAAAGTTGCAGGATACAAAATTAATACACAGAAATTTCTTGCATTTCTATACACTGACAACAAAAGTTCAGAAAGAGAAATTAAGGAAACAATCCCATTTACCCTCCATTCACCATCCATGACCAATCCATTTACCACTGCATTAAAAAGAATAAAATACCTAGGGATACAAGAGACCTGTACTCTGAAAACTATAAGATGCTGATGAAAGCAATTGAAGGTGACACAAGTACATGGAAAGATATACCATGTTCTTGGATTGGAAGAATCACTATCTTCAAAATGACTATACTACCCAAGGCAATCTACAGATTCAATGCAATCTCTATCAAATTACCAATAGTATTTTTCATAGAAATAGAACAAAAAAATTTTTTTTAATTTTTATGGAAACACAAAAGACCCCAAATAGCCAATGTAATTCTGAGAAAGAAAAATGGAGCTGGAGGAATTAGGCACCCTGACTTCAGACTATAATACAAAGCGACAGTAACCAAAACAGTATGGTACTGGCACAAAAATAGAAATATAGATTAATGGAACAGGATAGGAAGTCCAGAAATAAACCCACACACCTTTGGTCAATTAATCTATGACAAAGGAGGCAAGAATATACAATGAAGAAAAGACAGTCCCTTCAATAAGTGGTGCTGGGAAAACTGGACAGCTACAGGTAAAAGAATGAAATTAGAACATTCTCTAACACCATACACAAAATAACCTCAAAACTGATTAAAGATCTAAATGTAAGACTGGACACTATAAAACTCTTAGAGGAAAACATAGGCAGAAGGCCCTCTGACATAAATTGCAGCAATATCTTTTTTGATCCACCTTCCAGAGTAATGAAAATAAAAACAAAAATAAACAAATGGGACTTAAGTAAACTTAAAAGCTTTTGCACAGCAAAGAAAACCAAAACAAAATGAAAAGACAACCCACGGAATGGGAGAAAATATTTGCAAATGATGCTATGACAAGGGATTAATCTCCAAAATATACAAACAGCTCATGCAGCTCAATATCAAAAAAACAAACAACCCAAACAAAAAATGGGCAGAAGATCTAAATAGACATTTCTCTAAAGAAACATACAGATGGCCATAAAGAAAAGATGCTCAACATCACTAATTATTAGAGAAATTCAAATCAAAACTACAATGAGGTATCACCTCACAGGAGTCAGAATGGCCATTATCAAAAAATCTACCAAGAACAAATGCTGGAGAGGGTGTGCTGAAAAGGGAACCCTCCTACACTGTTGGTGGGAATGTAAATTGGTGCAGCCACTATGGAGAACAGTATGGAGGTTCCTTAAAAAACTAAAAATAGAGTTACCATGTGATACAGCAATCCCACTCCCAGCCATATATCCAGAGAAAACCATATTGAAAAGATACATGCACCCCAATATTCATTGCAGCACTATTTACTATAGCCAGGATATGGAAGCAACCTAAATGTGCATCAATAGAGGAATGAATAAAGAAGATGTTGTACAAATATACAATGGGATATTTCTCAGCCATAAAAAAGAATGAAGTAATGCCATTTGCAGCAACATGGATGGATCTAGAGATTATCATACTAAGTGAAGTAAGTCAGACAGAGACAAATATCATATGACATTACTTATATGTGTAATCTAAAAAAATGATACAAATGAACTTATTTAGAAAACAGAAATAGAGTCACAGATGCAGAAAACAAACTTATGGTTACCAGAGGGGAAAGGACAGGGGGAGGGATAAACTGGGAGATTGGGATTGACATATACACACTACTATATATAAAATAGATAACTAATAAAGACCTACTGTATAGTACAGGGAACTCTTCTCAATACTCTGTAATAACCTGTATAGGAAAAGAATCTGAAAAAGAAGGGATATATGTATATGTGTAACTGAATCATGTTGCTGTACACCAGAAACTAACAGAACATTGTAAATCAACTATACTCCAATAGAAGATAAAAATTAAAATATATAAATAAGGAATACAATAGAGGGGCTCAACAGCAGACCAGTTGAAGCAGAAGAATGAATCACTGAACTGGAAGAGAGGGCAGTAGAACTTACCTAATCAAAGAAGCAAAAATAAATAAGTAAATAAATAAGAGTGAAATAGCTTAAGGGATTTAGGAGCCAACATCAAATGGAACAACATTTGAACTATAGGGGTCCTAGAGGGAGAAGAGAGAGAGATGGGGCAGAAAACTTATATTAAAAATAAAAACTGTAAACTTCACTAACCAGATCAAGGAAATAGACATCCAGATCTAGGAAACCTCAAAGACTTACAAGGATACACATAATATTAAAGCAACAAGGAAAAAACAACTTGTTATGTATAAGGGAACCCCGTTAGACTATCAGGACAATTTCCAGCAGAAACTTTGCATGTCTTAAGGGAGTAATACAATATATTCAGAGTGCTGAAAGAAAAAAAGTGCCAGCCAGGAATAATATATCCAGCAAGGTCGTCCTGCAGAATTGAGGGAGAGGTATAGAGTTTTCTAGATAGGCAAAAGTTAAAGGAGTTCATCACCACTGGACTGGTCTTGCAAGAAATATTAAAGGGACTGCTTTAAGCTAAAACTAAATTGGCTTTATTCTTTGTGTACTCTTAGTTGTCATGTTTTGAAACTGTTGCTATTATGTTTTGAAGTTATCTGGTGTCATAAAAGATAAATATTCATGGTAGTTCATATTTTTAGCAATAAAAATAAACTACATATAATTTTTGTCTGGATTTCTGTTTCATATGAAGTCAATGTTTTTGTTCTCTCATTTCTGTAAAAATACACATGCATAACTATTTTAGATAGGTTTTTAGAAACATTTTGAAATATACCATATTGGAGTTTGTTCAGTCTCATTGCATTGTAGTATTCCATTGTGTGGCTCTGCCTAATTTAGCCATTCTGTTGTTTATAAGAATTTTGGTAGGCTTCAACTTAAAGCTATGTTATCAGGCACATAAAGATGTAGCATTATAATATCCTCCTGAGAGGAAATTCCTATATCATTATGAAATATCCCTCTCTGTTCAAGCAAGTATACTATAGCTAGTATAACAGCATCTATGATTAAGAAAGTTAAGAAGTCCACTCTACTGAACACTAAGGTAACTCCCAATGATTCCTGCTTACTGCTATTCATGATCTTATATAAGCTCTTCCTTTTACTTGTTTCTAAACAATAAAACATGGCAAAGATACTGGGATGTCACTATTATAATTGTGGTATATTTGAACTCCATCTTACTAACCAATGTACTAGAGATACCCCCTTGTTGGCTTGAAGAAGCAAGCTGCCATGGAATAAAGGCCATGTTAGAAATCCCACATCCAAGGAACTGTGTGTAGCCTCTTTGTGGAATAGCATTCTCCAGCAAGAAACTGAAACCTCAGTCATGCAAACACTTGAAATGAATTTTGCCAATAACCTGAAGGGGCTGTGAAGCAGATATTTCCACAGCTGACCCCCTAGCCTACACATGTATTATAGCCTCCTGTGACCCTGAAACCAAAGGCTGAGTTAAACTGTGCCCAGACTTCTGACTTACAGAAATTGTGGATAATAAATGTGTGTTGTTTTTAGCCACTAGGTTTGTGGTGATTCATCTTGCAGCAATAAATACCTAATACATTCACCATTACCACCATTATTCTTCTGGATTTTGCAGGGTTTATACTAGTAAATTAAGAGCATTATGATAGAGACAATTATTCATGCACACTTTAGTGACACTTTACAGGGTGATAAAATTAATCCCTGCCATTACACCTGGAATATGATATCACGGTTGATCCTTGAATGTAGGTATGAACTGTGCAGGTCCACTTATACACAGATATTTTTCAGTAGTAAATATTACAGAACAACACAGTCCGTGGTTGGTTGAATTGGCACATGTGAGAAACTGCAGATATGGAGGACCAACTATAAATTACATGTGGATTAACCCTTGAGGTGTTTAAGGGTCAACTGTACTTCTTACTATTTGGCAAGGGAAATGTGTCCATTTTAAGGCTTTCCACTTGGACTTTGTATCACAATAGCTCTTAATCCACAGTTCAGGAAATTGAGACAGTTCACCAAAGGAAATAAACAACAAAATGAAAAGATAACCTATTGAATGGGAGAAAATAATGATAAGGAGTTAATATCCAAAGAATTCATACAACTCAATAGCAACAACAGCAACAATATAATTAAAAAATAGGCAGAAGATCTGAATAGACATTTTCCAAAGAAGAAATACAGATGGCCAACAGGTACATAAAAAGATGCTCAACATCAATAATTCTCAGAGACATGCAAATCAAAACCACAATGAGATATTACCTCACACCTGTAAGAATGGCTATTATCAAAGACAAGAAATAACAGATATTGGTGACGATGTGGAGAAAAGGGAACCCTTGTGCACTTTTGGTGGGAATTTAAATTGGTGCAGCCACTATGGAAAACAGTATGAAGATTCGTCAATAAAAGTAAAAATAGAAGCAGCAATTATACTTCTGGGTATGTAGCCAATGAAAATGAAAAATACTAACTCAATAAGACATACGCACCCTCACAGTCTTGCAGGATTATTTACAATAGCCAAGATACAGAAATAACCTAAGTGTCTATAGTTAACAAATGGATAAAGAAAATGTGGCATGTATATATACAATAAAATATTATTCAGTCATAACAAAGAAGGAAATCTTGCCATTTGTGACAACATGGATAGACCTTGAGAGTGTTATGCCAAGTGAAATAAGTCAAAGACATAAAAATATCTTATGATCTCACATATGGAATCTAAAAAAACCAACAACCTCACAGATACAGAGGCGGGGGCATGGGGGTTAAGTAAAATAGGGGAAGGGGGTCAAATTGTACAAACTTCCAGTTATGAAATAAATAAATCATGGGGATGTAATGCATAGCATGCTGACTATACAGTTGATTCTTGAACAATGCGGGGGTTACGGGTACCAAAACCGCATGAAGTTGAAAATCCACATTATAACTTATAGTCACCTCTTCGTATCTGTAGTTTCTCATATCTGCAACTCTGCATTTTTTGATTCAACCAACCACAGATGGCATAGTACTGTCAAATTTACTACTGAAAAAAACCATGGATAAGTGCACCTACATAGTTCAAAACTGTGTTCTTCAAGGGTCAACTGCAGTTAATATAATATACTGTATTGCATATTCAAATATTGCTAAGAGAGTAGATCTTAAAAGTCTTTATCCAGATGCAGAAAAAAGCTTTGGACAAAATTCAACATCCATTTATGATAAAAAAAAAACTCTCCAGAAGGTGGGCATAGAGGGAACATACCTCAACATAATAAAGACCATATATGACAAACTCACAACAAATACCATTCTCAATGGTGAAAAACTGAAAGCATTTCTCTAAGATCAGGAACAAGACAAGGATGTCCACTCTCTCCACTTTTATTCAACATAATTTTGGAAGTCCTAGCCACGACAGTCAGAGAAGAAAAAGAAATAAAAGGAATCCAAATTGGAAAAGAAGTAAAACTGTCACTGTTTGCAGATGACATGATACTACACATAGAAAATCCTAAAGATGCTGCCAAAAAACTACTAGAGCTCATGAACTTGTTAAAGTTGCAGGATACAAAATTAATACACAGAAATCTCCTGCATTCCTATACACTAATAATGAAAGATGAGAAAGAAATTAAGGAAACAATCCCAATTACCATTACATCAAAAAGAATAAAATACCTAGGAATGAACCTACCAAAGGAGGCAAAAGACCTGTACCAGAAAACTATAAGATACTGATGAAAGAAATCAAAGATGACACAAACAGATGGAGAGATGTACCATGTTTTTGGATTGGAAGAATCAATATTGTCAAAATGACTGTACTGCCCGAAGTAGTCTACAGATTCAGTGCAATCCCTATTAAATTACCAACAGCATTTTTCATAGAATTAGAACAAAAATTTTTACAATTTGTATGGAAACAGAAAAGACCCCGAATAGCCAAAGCAATCTTGAGAAAGAAAAACGGAGCTGGCGGAATCATGCTCCCTGACTGCAGACTATACTACAAAGCTACAGTAATCAAAACAGTATGGTACTGGCATAAAAATAGAAATATAGATCAATGGACCAGGATAGAAGGTCCAGAGATAAACCCATGCACCTATAGTCACCTAATCTATGACAGAGGAAGCAAGAAAATAAATGGAGAAAAGACAGTCTCTTCAATAAGTGGTGCTGGGAAAAATGGACAGCTGCATGTAGAAGAATGAAATTAGAACACTCCCTAACACCATACACAAAAATAATCTGAAAATGGATTAAAGACCTAAATGTAAGGCTGGATACTATAAAACTCCGAGAGGAAAATATAGGCAGAACACTCTCTGTCATCACAGCAAGATCTTTTTCAATCCACCTCCTAGAGTAATGAAAATAAAAACAAAAATAAACAAATGGGACCTAATTAAACTTAAAAGCTTTTGCATAGCAAAGGAAAACATAAACAAAAGGAAAAGACAACGCACAGAATGGGAGAAAATATTTGCAAATGAAGTGACCAACAAGGGATTAATCTCCAAAATATTCAAACAGCTCATGCAGCTCAATATCAAAAAACAAACAATCCAGTCCAAAAATGGGTGGAAGATCTAAATAGGCATTTCTCCAAAGAAGACATACAGATGGCCAAAAAGCACATGAAAAGATGCTCAACATCACTAATTATTAGATAAATGCAAATCGAAACTATAATGAGGTATAACCTCACACTGGTCAGAATGGCCATCAACAAAAAATCTAGACAATAAAAGCTGGAGAGGGTGTGGAAAAAAGGAAACCCTCCTACACTGTTGGTGGGAATGTAAATTGGTGCAGCCACTATGGAGAACAATATGGAGGTTCCTTAAAAAACTATAAATAGAGCTCCATATGATCCAGCAATCCCACTCCTCCGTATATATATGGAGAAAAACATAATTCGAAAAGATACATGTACCCCAATGTTCAATGCAGCACTATTTACAATAGCCAGGACATGGAAGCAACCTAAATGTCCATCGACAGAGAAATGGATAAAGATGTAGTACTTATATGCAATGGAATATTACTCAGCCATAAAAAAGAATGAAATAATGCCATTTGAAGTGACATGGATGGACCTAAAGATTGTCATACTGAGTGAAGTTAGACAGAGAAAGACAAGTATCATATGATATCACTTATATGTGGAATCTAAAAATATGAACCTATTGACAAAACAGCAGTTGAGTCACAGATGTAGAAAACAAACTTATGGTTACCAAAGGGGAAGTGGGGGGAGGGATAAATTGGGAGATTGGGATTGACATATCATATACATACTACTATATATAAAATAGATAACTAATAAGAGCCTACTGTATAGCACAGGGAACTCTACTCAATACTCTGTAATGACCTATAATGGGAATAGAATCTAAAAAAGAGTGGATATATGTATATGTATAACTGATTCACTTTGCTGGATAGCAGAAACTAACACAACACTGTAAATCAACTCTACTTCAATAAAAATTAATTTAAAAGTGTCTTTATCACAAGAAAAAAAATTGTAACTATGTATGGGGACAAATGTCAACTAGATTTATTGTGGGGATCATTTTGCAGTTTATACAAATATCAAATCCTTATGTCATACACCCGAAACTAATATAATGGTTTATGTCAATTATACCTCAATAATAAAAATATTTGAAAAGTTAAAAATTAGAAAAAATTTTTTAAAATTTATAAGCCAGTTGTTAACTGTTGGTAGCTTGAAATTAGCCATGGTGGGAGGATTTATGCCTCAAAAATCAGCAAACACTATAAATTAGGAATTTTTTTTCCCCCCAGAAAGCTGGCCTACCAGTACACCATGACCCATTCTCTTCCTTTTAAATATACATACAGACATATATGTATGTATACATATATATGTGTGTGTGTGTATATATCACCTTATTTCTTGTAAGCAATAGCCATTGAATAATCTTATCATTCTCCTTTCCACAGAGACAGTTATTCTGGTAAATTGCCATAGGTCTCTCTGGGAAAATGTGAAAGTGATCAGTATTGCCTAAACTTGCTGGACATTGTAGGATTCTTCCTCGAGAGAACACAGCCACCCCTTTGATTGGCTCTAAGATTGAGAACTGAGACAACTGTAAAGACTAGGGGAGGGTTTCATTATTTTCCATTGTAGTAAACTATATCATCTCTCTGTTCCTACATTGTTGATATTTTTTGTATTTTTAAAATTATTACATACTTTTAAAAATTAAGAAAAAGTTGCAAGGATAGTACAAAGCTCTCTTATTTGCCTCTTACTCAGATTCACCAATTGTTTATATTTTTCTCTCACTGCAATTTTTATTCTTTCTCTCTCCATGTGTGTGTGAAATTTTGTCTGAATTATTTGAGTAAGTTGGAGATAATGCACCCACTTTAATGTAAATGTCTTAAGTGTTTATTTCTTAAGAACAAGGACATTCTCTTAATAACCATAGCACAACTATCAAAATAAAAATTGACAGTAATATAATTCTGCTATTAAATTGACACCATATGCAGAGTCCATCTCCATAATGTGGTCTCAATAATGTTTTTCATATGTAGCTGTTATATCTTCCAGTCCAGGATCTAATGCAAGAACATACACTGCATTTAGTATCCTTTCTCCTTAGTCTCCATTACTGTGAAAGAGTTCCACAGGCTTTGTCATTTTTGAATTTGACTTTTGTGAAAAGTAGAGGGCAATTATTTTGTAGAATGTCCTTCAATTTGGATTTTTCTAATATTTCCTCATGATTAGACTTAGATTATGTATTGGGGACATGAATATGACAGAAGAGGGGTGGAATATTTCTCATGACATTATATCAGGAAATGCATGGTATTAATTTGCTCCAGTATAGTAAATTTGATCATGTGGTTAAGGTGGCATCTGCCTATAAGCGTTTCTCCACTATAAAATTCCACTTTCCTCCTTTGTTCTTAGGTAATGTGGGAGAGATATATACTTTGATTTTATGCAATTATTCTATCCTTCATTTAACTTTTACCCTCTTGTTTAAGTATCCACTGATGATTTTCTCACAGAATCAACTTTTTCTATACTTTTTATTTGGCATTCAACCTCAGTAAAAAAACACATCCATGCATGCATGTAAGTCAGTATGGACTTATGGACCACTGTTTCTTGAATGAGTTAAAATCTATTGTTATTATTTTTTGTTGTTCTTAGAGTGACCAGTATGAGTCCCTCAAGATAATCCCTGTGTCCTTTTGACATGTCCCATCATTCTTAGAGCATTTTCTTATTTTCTAGCATGAGAAAATGTTCCAGTCTCATGTACCTTCCCTTCCTCAGCCCTAAAATCAGTCTTTTCTTCTAAGGAGCCTAGGGTTCCTTTTAGTGGAGAATTGTATTTAGAAAAAAATATTTGACCTGTAGATGTTCTTATTATTATATAATTGCTTATAGACCTTTTCAACAGATGGAGCAAAGAAAAAAAAAATTACCCACCCCCCCGCCCCAGGCATGGTATTTCCTTAGTTAGGCCATGCTGAGACTTGCCCCCAGTTATTACTCTAGAAACAAGGAAAGGTAAGGTTTTAAGAATGGCAAGTATCATCTTTCAAGGTGCCTGCCTTAGTTGAGGACCTTGCATATTCTTAATTTTGAACAAATCAGCTTCTTTGTTGTAGTAGGCTAATTTAAAAAAAGCTGCAATGGGTTCATAATGACCTAAAGAATTTAAAATTGACTATTTTTCTCTCTGGAATAAGAGGCTTTAAAATATATTTTCTACCAGTATTTGAAATCAGAATTTCACAATTGTTAGAAATGACAAAAATGACCCTGAAAATTATCTTATTAGTTATTTGTTTACAATCTTGGGACTCTGAGTAGTAGAATCCAAAGCAGATTACTTTGCTTGGCCTAATGGTTATTTGTTTAGTATATTTTCTCTTCATAGCGGCCGTTGTATGTTACATACTGAATGACTGCATGACTGTTTCAGAGAAACATTATTTTCTTTGTACAGAAGACAAACTTTTCTGCTCCAAATATTAAGTGTTTGATTGTAGAGTCACATATCCTAATTCTGGGTGGAATTTGATGTCTATATGACACACATCATCTGGTTACGAAAGGAAAATGCAGTTGGCAAGTAGATTGCTGGTTCACGGCTATATAGATATAAATATTATGAATGAGGTAAAGTTTTATTTTGGGGTTATTTTGGTCTCCTACATGTTTGCTGCTTTCAATCTGCACTGCATTTTAATGTCATCAGGCAAATCTTCTACCTCCTCTCCAGAAAAATTGATGGCAATATATTTGTAGTAAAACCTCCAGAGTCAATTTTATTCTTCACACCCACATGTTCTCTTTCCACAGTTACTCTATAAATCTTTGTTTTCCTTGTTTATTTAGAGCTCTCTGACACCACGCTTCAGTGACTTCTTTAGCTTTCTTTCTACTTGGTAATAGTTTTTGCCAGTGGCTCTCTAAGGACTATGAGAGTATCTGGGAAATGTAACGTCTATGGAGCAGCACAAACTTTGCTTTATAAATAAAGATTTCTAGTAGCAGAGTTAATTGACTCAAATATCAGACCTGGGCTGTATATTTAAAAATAAAGCCCATATATATATATATATATATATATATGGGCTTTATTTTTAAATATACATATATATGTATACATACATGTTCATATTTATATATATATATATATATATATATATATATATATAAATGTGGAATGATGTTTAGGTTAGGGTCAGTGTATGTAGTGAGTTCAACCTTGTAAAGAATCTGTATTTTACACACACTATATAAGGATGTAATTACTTCACCCAGACTTTGAATGTTAGACACGTAAGCTGATATCACAGAATGATAAATGGGATATTTCTTGTTCCTTCTTAATAGACAGATGGGGCCCCAGCTGAAAACAGAGGCTTTCTAAAGAGACCAACAAACAATTGGAGACATAACTACTTTTTAGGATTTGTTAAGAGGCTGTACAATGAACCCTGCCACACTCAACTATTAGCCAAACACTATCCCCTCCCTTATTCTGACCATTCCATGCCAGTTGCAGAAAAAAGGAGGAATGAGAGTATAGACTGTGTTCCTGCTCCTACTTCAAACTCCTTAAGCCATGAGTCTTGCCTAAGGTGGAGAACAGAATAAATTGTGTGTATTTGTGCGTGTTTAAATTGGAAACATGTTCTTTTTTTATTGAAATATAGTTGATTTACAATGTTGTGTTAATTTCTGCTATATAGTGAAGTGACTCAGTTATACATATTCATACATTCTTTTACATTCTTTTCCATTATGGTTTATCACAGGATATTGAATATAGTTCCCTGTGCTATACAGTAGGACCTTGCTATATATCCACATGTTCTTTTACCACTAAATCCTTCCACTTTTATGCCTTAAGAATAAAAACATTCCCTTACATAATGACTGAATAATTATCAAGATCAGGATATTTAACATTTTACATAATTCTCTAATACACAGTGTGTATGCATGTGTGTATGTATACACACATATATATGTCACTATCTTGTGAAATACCTCAACATGAGTTTGTCTGATGTTTATGATCAGTTTCAGCTATTACATTTTTGTCAGGAATATCACAGAAGGGATATTGTGTCCTACTCAAGGCATCATGTAAAAGGCATGTGATATTAATTTGATCATATGGTTAAAGGTTGTCTGCAAAGTTTATCTACTATGAAGTCACTATATTTCCTTTTCCCCTTCATAATTATTAAATACTTTGTGAGGAGATACTTTGAAACTATGTAAATACCATTTTTCTTAGCAAAATTATACTCAATCATTTTAGCATTCATTGATTTTCTAATTCCATCATTTCTATTTTTTAATTTGTAGGAATGAATTTATTTACTTCAAGCATACTAGTTAACAACTGTTTACAAATTTGGGAAAGAAAATCAGTTCTAATCTTTCATTTAACAACAACTCTTACTTACTGAGCCCTACTGTATACAGAGTGCTGAAATGAACCAACTAACTGCTGATGAGACCATTTTTAATTCATGTATCTATTTAACAAATTTTATTTTATGTGTCAGGCACTGTACTTTAGGCACTGGAAATCCAATGGTGAATAAAAAACAGACATGATTCTGTCCTTTGGAGTTTACTGTCTACTGAAGGAAACAGTTACTAAATGAACGGTCATAGACATAAATATAGAGCTACTTTTAAGTGAGAATGATACAGTACAGATGCCTGGTGCTAGGAGGGTAAAATAGTAGAGGGACTGACTTTGTATTGACAAGAATCCTTCCCTGCTGAAAGGATGACTGACCTGAAATGTGAAGGATAAGGGGCATTAACTCTGGGTAGAAGGGGAAAGAGTATTTCAGGCAGGTGCAAAGGCCCTGCAGTTGGAGTTAGTGTAGTGCTTTCGGAGAATTGAAAGGACAATGTTTTTTGACCTAGAGGACAAAGGCAAGCGGATGTGTGTGATAAACCTCTAAATTCCTTCTCTTGTAATACTTCAAGCTGCCTTTTTTTTAGTTTTGCTTTCATTTGTCCATTTATTCATTCTTTGATTCATTCAGGCATTCAACAAATGATTATTCCATGTCATTATTCTGTGGCAGGTACTGTGTTAGGTACAGATACAACAGTGAGTAAGTCCACAGACCCTGGTCCCAACGATCTCACAGGAAAAGAGAAAAGGATGCCCAGGTGCTATGGGATCACAGAGGAAGAACATTCATCTTGGTTTCCCATCACCCATCCCTCCATTTATGCCCTGGTGATTTGTTACTCATCATTTAAGGCCCAGCTCAATAGCCCTGCAATGCCTTCTCTGACATGCTTGGTAACCACTTTGTCTCCCGCTGCCAATGGCTAACTGCTTCTATGCAACTTTGTACATAAAAATAATTGCTGCTGTTTATTGAACATCTCTGTGCCAGGGATTTAGTTCTTAGTGTAGTATAGGCAACCCTACAAGATAATTAAAATAATGCCAACCTCACAGATAAAGAAACACACAGATTAAGAAACTCACTCCTTTTTCTGTGTTTTCTACCTTTTGAGTAGTACTCACTGTCAATCTAGCTGTCCAAAACAGAAAACCAGAAAACCAGAACACCTTTCCCTCTACCCTACATCTAGTCAGATGCCAAGTCCTATAAATTCCAGCTGCCTAACAGCCATAAATCTGTCCCCACCTACCCATTCACACTGCCTCTAGTTCAACTTGGGCCATTATCATCTCTCAGCAATGTTCCTGCAGTAGCTTCTTTGCGAATCTTCTGTGCTTCACATTGACATGAATATGATCATTCTAAAGTACACATCTGATCATGCCAATGCCCTGCTTAAAGTCCTTGAGTGGGTCTCCATGACTCTTAAAGGAAAAAAAAAAATCCAAGACCCTTAACTCAGCCTATAGGACCCTTTAGGCTACTACCTACTTCTTTACCTTCATTTCATCCAGTCAGACTTCACAGTCTACACTGGAAGCCTCAATGAGCTTCTCAAGGTTTCCCGCATTGCCAAGTATTCTTTTGCCTCTAGCCCATCACTTCCTCTGTTATTATTTGTGAACAGTCTACTTCAAGGAACGACCCTTCCTTCCTTCCTGTCTGCATGGCTTCATGGATTCTTGTTTTATTCAATGGGTTTTAGTTCCTTATTGTTATTTACATATTTTGATGTTCAAAATATCCTAGATTGACCAGTTTAAATGCCTTAAAGCTAGCATTTATATACTTTTCATATGTTCCCATCATTATTTGGACATTTTATTCACTTATGGCATAACAAAATGTTCCAGGAAAGATTCACTTTTCCTGTACTTAGATTGAGTATATTTTCCAAGAGCCCTGTTTCCCTTTATTGGAAAATGACTGTTGGAAACCAAGATCTGGGTTCTGAATATGCCCATTGTTATTGGTATGTCACTGTTTTATACCCTCTCAGTGGACAAGCTGAGGAAAATTCTTCAATAATGTTCTCCCTGACTCCTCTTATTTTTAATGGATTTACTTATTTGTTCAAACCTATATGATATACAAAAAGTAGTTTGAGAATTGATAACCCATGCCATTGTTAAAAACAAACTTACTAATTAAAAAATTGTTTGTAGTTCTTTTTTATAATAAAATTTACATATAGTGAAATGTTCAAATTTTAAATGTACACTTTTTTTTTATTTTTGACAAACGCATACACTGATGTAACCCACATCTCTATCAAGACATAGAATATTTCCATACCCTATAAGGTTCCCTCCAGCCTCTTCCCAGAGGAGATAAATCAGAAATAATATTAGAATTTTAATTTTAATTAGAATTTTAATTGTAATGCATTTAAATAACTAGAGTAATTGAACAATTATGAGATTTTTTCCAAAGATATAATTTACAGATAAGAAAGTGTTGTTTGTTCATTTGTTTGATAGCACATGATTAACAATTTATTGGAAAATATTTTGTTTACTACATTACTGAAGAATATGCCATTACACAAGTTTTAACTTCAATAACTCTAAGTTTCTTTCTTTACAGATGAAACTACTGAAGCTAAGAGAAATCTAGGCTTATCCCAGTTTACAAAGTTGCTTTGTACTATCTATAGGATTAAAAGCTATGTATTTCCACATATAACTTGAAAATTGTTTTTGTATCCTTCTTAAACAGAAGTCTAGTTCAACTCCAGTTTTAAAAAACAAAACAGAATGCAGGTCATCAGTTCAACCTTATGACTTTCTAACAAGCTCCAACAAGATCTCATTCATTTTCTCAGTAACATACCATTGGACACACAGAGTAAGATAAAAACTTGCAGCACAAAAAGCCCAGATTGACAGATAATTTAATGAGAGAATCTGAAAGAAATTGACATACATTATAAAGCAGATTAGATTTATTAACAATAAAATCTGCTTATGCTACAACACAACATGAAGCTTGGGTTTGCTTCATGAAACAGAATGTGGTAGGTGTTGCCAATTGATTACCAATTCTTCACTCCTCTCTACAATAGAATTAATTGATGCATGCTCCTATTTGACTTTGCAGTAGGTTGCTCTCACTAGAATGGGCAAAGTATCTTTTTCTGCCCCATTTATTTTGAACTTGACCATGTAACGTGACTTGGCCAATGAAATGTGGACAGTTATGACAGTGTGACACTTCTAAACCAAGATATTATGAAGTATACTGTTTCTACTTGTTCCTTTTATACTTCTATCAGTCCCCATGAGAAAGACATGTCCTAGATACAAGGATGGTGGGAGACACATGGAACAGGCCTGAAGCAGCACCACCCAGCTGACCAATGAACCAAGAAGCAAGCAAATTACATGTTACTTTAAGCCACTGAGATAATGAGGTTGTTTGTTTCATAGCAAAAACAGATTAGTATACAGAGATTGCCTGGAAAAAATGCACATGATTGGGAGTGAATTTCTAACTCAGAAACACAAAGTATTTCTTTCTATTCCTCAACAACTGTTTGGTGATGATCGTGCACCCTCTACACTGTTATTTTCAGCTCTCATGGAAATGATTGCTGCACACATGCAGAGTCTTCAAATTAAAAAAAATAACAATAAAACAAAGAACAGAAAAACTTCTTGGTTTGAAGTGGCAATTGCTAAGTGATAGGATGGACCCCTGGGTAGTTCAACTGTAGATCTGAAAAAGGACCACCATACAAATGTAGATTGAGATCAAGAAAAATTTCTCCATTCTTTCTGTTGGCAAACACTGAGTCTTGACTGATGATGAGTAAGAAGAAAAGTAACACAAAACAACATAGGGCCCATGAGCAAAAAGTACCATGGGTATGAGGAAAGATATTGGACAAAGCACTCAGTAATCTAAAAGGAAAAAAAATCCTCAGAATATAATCTACTGCCGAATAGAAAATAATTTCTATTTGATGAACTGCATAGTATAAAAAAATGCAGAAAAAATAGGAAAGGAGAAGAAGAAATTCACAAGCAGGAAGGAGGGTAATACAAGAAATAACACTACAGAATTAGATAAAAAGACAACAAAAAGATACCTGTATCTATATATTTAGATAAATGGCAAAATAAAAATTAGAATAAATAATATTTAGTGCTGTGATGGTATTGATATTTTTTGAAAGCATGTGCCACAATTTAAAGTTTTCATATTATTGAATATTTTGTTTCCAATTTTTGAAATTATAAGGATTTTATTTAAAGTATATTAATATTTATATTTTAGATGATAATTTATTCTTTATGGAGTTGAAAAATATTTTGGATATTTTTAGATGGCTATAACCTTTTATATGTATAACTCTGGAAAACAGTATTATAATAGCACCCTTGAAGCTCTTTCATCTAATGATAAATAAGGTTTTGATTGAACTTTTTGATGAATAAATATTTTTATTCTGATTATTTCTTAAGATTATATTCCAGAAATTGGATATTTTGGCCAAAGTTTCTTAAGTTTAGAGATGCTATTTGACTTCAAAAAGTTTACTCATGTTCCTCATAATATCCTGCCTCCCTCTCAGATACTGACAAATTACTCTTTGCAATGGTTCTGCTAATTTCCATTCCCATAAACAATGCAATTTGTTAGGCTTTAGCCAGCACTGAGAATTTTAACTGTTTAAACTCTAGGAATTTGATAGGATTATAGTAATGCAGGGACCTTTTCTGGAACTCCTGAGAATGAGAAGATCTCTTTCTTATACTGTGGAGCAAGGAGGCATATAAGCCTATAGTAGCCAGGGTCCCCTATGGGGGGCAAGATAAATCTAACACAGAGAAGAGACATGTTTGAGGAAAATCTAAATTCTGATGATGTCACCTGAATTCAAGTATTTTCATATTACTTTGAACAGTATCTTGGATTATTTTATTTATATGTCAGTGAATTCCTTTTTTTTTTTTGGTGCTTAAAATAGTTTGAGTTGGACTTCTGTAGTGTACAACAGAATAGTGTATCCTAACACATAGGCAAATTGTTATTATTTTTGTATATTCAATTTGAATATTTTTTCAACTTGTGATAACACTGTCAGTTATGCTAAATATGCTCAACTATACATTTGCAGTGTAAGCTTTTCAGAGTTTTGATCACAGATAGCCTTTTAAAACCTCTTGAATGTGATTGGTTCAAGATGGTGGAGTAGAAGGACGTGCTGTCACTCCCTCTTGCTAGAACACTGGAATCACAACTAACTGCTGAACAATCATCGACAGGAAGACACTGGAACTCACCAAAAAAGATACCCCACATCCAAAGACAAAGGAGAAGCCACAATGAGATGGTAGAAGGGGCGCAATCACAATAAAATCAAATCCCATAATTGCTGGGTGGGTGACTCAAAAACTGAAGAACACTTATACCACAGAAGTCCACCCACTGGAGTGAAGGTTCTGAGCCCCACGTCAGGCTTCTGAACCTGGGAGTCTGGCAACAGGAGGAGGAATTCCTAGAGAATCAGACTTTGAAGGCTAATGGGATTTGATTACAGGACATCGACAGGACTGGGGGGAAAAGAGACTCCACTCGTGGAGGGCACACACAAAGTACTGTGCACACTGGGACCCAGGGGAAGGAGTAGTGACCCCATAGAGACTGAACCAGACCTACCTGCTAGTGTTGGAGGGTCTCCTGCAGAGATGGGGGGTGGCTCTGTCTCACCGTGAGGACAAGGACACTGGCAGCAGAAGTTCTGGGAAGTACTCCTTGGTGTGAGCCCTCCCAGAGTCTGCAATTAGCCCCACCAAAGAGCCCAGGTAGGCTCCAGTGTTGGGTCACCTCAGGCCAAACAACCAACAGTGAGGGGACCCAGCCCCACCCATCAGCAGACAAGCAGATTAAAGTTTTACTGAGCTCTGCCCACCAGAGCAAGAGCCAGCTCTACCCACCACCAGTCCCTCCCATCAGGAAACTTCCACAAGCCACTTAGATAGCCTCATCCACCAGAGGGCAGACAGCAGAAGCAAGAAGAACTACAGTCCTGAAGCCTGTGGAACAAAAACCACATTCACAGAAAGATGAAAAGGCAGCGGGCTATGTACCAGATGAAGGAACAAGATAAAATCCCAGAAAAACAACTAAATGAAGTGGAGGTAGGCAACCTTCCAGAAAAAGAATTCAGAATAATGATACTGAAGATGATCCAGGACCTCAGAATAAGAATGGAGGCAAAGATCGAGAAGATGCAAGAAATGTTTAACAAAGATCTAGAAGAATTAAAGAACAAACAAACAGAGGTGAACAATACAATAACTGAAATGAAAAATACACTAGAAGGAATCAATAGCAGAATAACTGAGGCAGAAGAACGGATAAGTGACCTGGAAGACAAAATGGTGGAATTCACTGCTGCGGAACAGACTAAAGAAAAAAGACTGAAAAGAAATGAAGACAGCTTAAGAGACCGCTGGGACAACATTAAATGCAACAACATTCGCATTATAGGGGTCGCAGAAGGAGAAGAGAGAGAGAAAGGACCCAAGAAAATATTTGAAGAGATTATAGTCGAAAACTTCCCTAAGATGGGAAAGGAAAAAGCCACCGAAGTCCAGGAAGCACAGAGAGTCCCATACAGGATAAATCCAAGGAGAAACACGCCGAGACACATAGTAATCGAATTGGCAAAAATTAAAGACAAAGAAAAATTATTGAAAGCAGCAAGGGAAAAACGACAAATAACATACAAGGGAACTCCCATAAGGTTAACAGCCGATTTCTCAGCAGAAACTACAAGCCAGAAGGGACTGACATGATATACTTAAAGTGATGAAAGGGAAGAACCTACAACCAAGATTACTCTACCCTGCAAGGATCTCATTCAGATTCAATGGAGAAATCAAAAGCTTTACAGACAAGCAAAAGCTAAGAGAATTCAGCACCACCAAACCACCTCTACAACAAATGCTAAAGGAACTTCTCTAAGTGGGAAACACAAGAGAAGAAAAGGACCTACAAAAACAAACCCAAAACAATTAGGAAAATGGTAATAGGAACACACATATTGATAATTACCTTAAATGTGAATGGATTAAATGCTCCAACCAAAAGACACAGGTTTGCTGAATGGATACAAAAACAAGACCCATATATATGCTGTCTACAAGAGACCCACTTCAGACCTAGGGACACATACAGACTGAAAGTGAGGGGATGGAAAAAGATATTCCACGCAAATGGAAATCAAAAGAAAGCTGGAGTAGCAATAGTCATATCAGATAAAATAGACTTTAAAATAAAGAATGTTACAAGAGACAAGGAAGGACACTACGTAATGATCAATAAATCCAAGGGATCAATCCAAGAAGAAGATATAACAATTATAAATATATATGCACCCAACATAGGAGCACCGCAATACATAAGGCAACTGCTAAGAGCTATAAAAGGGGAAATTGAAAGTAACACGATAATAGTGGGGGACTTTAACACCTCACTTACACCAATGGACAGAACATCCAAACAGAAAGTTAATAAGGAAACACAAGCTGTAAATGACACAACAGACCACATAGATTTAATTGATATTTATAGGACATTCCATCCAAAAACAGCAGATTACACTTTCTTCTCAAGTATGCACAGAACATTCTCCAGGATAGATCACATCTTGGGTCACAAATCAAGCCTCAGTAAATTTAAGAAAATTGAAATCATATCAAGCATCTTTTCTGACCACAACGCTATGAGATTAGAAATCAATTACAGGGAAAAAAACGTAAAAAACACAAACATGGAGGCTAAACACTATGTTACTAAATAACCAAGAGATCACTGAAGAAATCAAAGAGGAAATCAAAAAATACCTAGGGAACAAATGACAATGAAAACACGATGATCCAAAACCTATGGGATGCAGCAAAAGCAGTTCTAAGAGGGAAGTTTATAGCTATACATGCCTACCTCAAGAAACAAGAAAAATCTCAAACAATCTAACCTTACACCTAAAGGAACTAGAGAAAGAAGGAGAAACAAAACCCAAAGTTAGCAGAAGGAAAGTAATCATAAAGATCAGAGCAGAAATAAATGAATTAGAAACAAAGAGAATAGCAAGGATCAATAAAACTAAAAGCTGGTTCTTTGAGAAGATAAACAATATTGATAAACCATTAGCCAGACTCATCAAGTAAAAGAGGGTGAGGACTCAAATCAATAAAATTAGAAATGAAAAAGGAGAAGTTACAAGAGACACCGCAGAAATACAAAGCATCCTAAGAGACTACTACAAGCAACTCTATGCCAATAAAATGGACAACCTGGAAGAAATGGATAAATTCTTAGAAAGGTATAAGCTTCCAAGACTGAACCAGGAAGAAACAGAAAATATGAACAGACCAATCACAAGTAATGAAATTGAAACTGTGGTTAAAAATCTTCCAACAAACAAAAGTTCAGGACCAGATGGCTTCACAGGTCAATTCTATCAAACATTTCGAGAAGAGCTAACACTCATCTTTCTCAAACTCTTCCAAAAAACTGCAGAGGAAGGAACACTCCCAAACTCATTCTATGAGGCCTCCATCACCCTGACACCAAAACCAGACAAAGATACTACAAAAAAGAGAAAATTACAGACCAATATCACTGATGAATATAGATGCAAAAACCTCAACAAAATACTAGCAAACAGGATCCAACAACATATTAAAAGGATCATACACCACGATCAAGTGGGATTTATCCCAGGGATTCAAGGATTCTTTAATATATGCAAATCAATCAATATGATACATCATATTAACAAATTGAAGAATAAAAACCATATGATCATCTCAAGAGATGCAGAAAAAGCTTTTGACAAAATTCAACACCCATTTATGATAAAAACTCTCCAGAAAGTGGGCATAGAGGGAACCTACCTCAGCATAATAAAGGCCATATACAACAAACCCGCAGCAAACATCATTCACAATGGTGAAAAACTGAAAGCATTTCCTCTAAGATCAGGAACAAGACAACAATGTCCACTCTCACCACTATTATTCAACATAGTTTTGGAAGTCCTAGCCATGGCAATCAGAGAAGAAAAAGAAATAAAAGGAATACAAATTGGAAAAGAAGAAGTAAAACTGTCACTGTTTGCAGATGACATGATACTATACATAGAGAATCCTAAAGATGCCATCAGAAAACTACTAGAGCTAATCAATGAATTTGGTAAAGTACAGGATACAAAGTTAATGCACAGAAATCTCTTGCATTCCTATACACTAATGATGAAAAATCTGAAAGAGAAATTAAGGAAACACTCCCAATTACCACTGCAACAAAAAGAATAAAATACCTAGGAATAAACCTACCTAGGGAGACAAAAGACCTGTATGCAGAAAACTATAAGACACTGATGAAAGAAATTAAAGATGATACAAATAGATGGAAAGATATACCATGTTCTTGGATTGGAAGACTCAATACTGTGCAAATGACTATACTACCCAAAGCAACCTATAGATTCCATGCAATCCCTATCAAATTACCAATGGCATTTTTTACAGAACTAGAACAAAAAATCTTAAAATTTGTATGGAGACACAAAAGACCCTGAATAGCCAAAGCAGTCTTGAGGGAAAAAAACAGAGCTGGAGGAATCAGACTCCTTGACTTCAGACTATACTACAAAGCTACAGTAATCGAAACAATATGGTACTGGCACAAAAACAGAAATATAGATCAATGGAACAAGATAGAAAGCCCAGAGATAAACCCACGGACCTATGGTCAACTAATCTATGACAAAAGAGGCAAGGATATACAATGGAGAAAAGACAGTCTCTTCAATAAGTGGTGCTGGGAAAACTGCACAGCTATATGTAAATGAATGAAATTAGAACACTCCCTAACACCATACACAAAAATAGACTCAAAATGGATCGAGACCTAAATGTAAGACTGGACACTATAAAACTCTTAGAGGAAAACATAGGAAGAACACTCTTTGACATGAATCACGGCAAGATCTTTCTTGATCCACCTCCTAGAGTAATGGAAATAAAAACAAAAATAAACAAATGGGACCTAATGAAACTTAAAAGCTTTTGCAAAGCAAAGGAAACCATAACAAGACGAAAAGACAACCCTCAAAATGGGAGAAAATATTTGCAAACGAATCACCGGAGAAAGGATTAATCTCCAAAATATATAAACAGCTCATGCAGCTCAAAATTAAAAATACAAACAACCGAATCCCAAAGTGTGCAGAAGACCTAAATAGAAATTTCTCCAAAGAAGACATACAGATGGCCAAGAGGCACATGAAAACTTGCTCAACGTCACTAATTATTAGAGAAATGCAAATCAAAACTACAATGAGGTATCACCTCACACCAGTTAGAATGGGCATCATCAGAAAATCTACAAACAACAAATGCTGGAGAGGGTGTGGAGAAAAGGGAACCCTCTTGCACTGTTGGTGGGAATGTAAATTGATACAGCCATTACGGAGAGCAGTATGGAGGTTCCTTAAAAAACTAAAAATAGAATTACCATATGATCCAGCAATCCCACTACTGGGCATATACCCAGAGAAAACCATAATTCAAAAAGGCACATGCACCCCGATGTTCATTGCAGCACTATTTACAATAGCCAGGTCATGGAAGCAACCTAAGTGTCCATTGACAGATGAATGGATAAAGAAGTAGTGGTACATATATACAATGGAATATTACTCAGCCATAAAAAGGAACGAAATTTGGTCATTTGTAGAGACGTGGATAGATCTAGAGACTGTCATACAGAGTGAATTAAGTCAGAAAGAGAAAAACAAATATCGTATATTTGTTCCACACATATATGTGGAACCTAGAAAAATAGTACAGATGAACTGGTTTGCAGGGCAGGAATTGAGACACAGATGTAGAGTACAAACGTATGGACACCAAGGGGGGAAAGCGGCAGGGGGGGTGGGTGTGTGATGAATTGGGACATTGGGATTGACATGTATACACTGATGTGTATAAAATGGATGACTAATAAGAACCTGCTGTATAAAAAAATAAATAAACTTCAAAAATTCAGAAAAATAAATAAAACCTCTTGAATGAACTTGAAATTGCCTTTTGTTTTCAACATTAGAAGCTTAAATCTAATACCCATATATTGGGATTTAAAAATATATTTTGCTGTTTTGTTCTTGTAGATTATGCATATAGTGCATGGCTGTCTAGTAATAAAGTATATGTGAATTTTACTTTATCTTTTTCTGCTTTTTACATGCAGGAAAATAAATTATAAACTTGCTCTCTAAAGAGAGCAGAAGTAAATGTTCTGCTTCCTTAAACAGTAAGCTTATTTTGTCATTTCCATTGAATTCCTTTTTTGTTGAAAACAATCCTATTATTTATTTCAGGAAAATACTGTTTTCCATCTGAAATAGGATTTGCTTTTGTTTGTTAAAAAGACATTGGAGACTTAAAGAAAGGCTTAGAAACATCATCCTATATGTGAGATGTTGTGCCTTTTATTTAGCTATTTCTGTTTCTTGTACAGAAAATTATTTTGTGATTGATGTTTCGGAGCTCGCCAATTCCATTTTGACCTTGGCTATATTTGCACATTTCAGTTATTTTTATTTATACTATATTTTTGCACAAAAATTCTTTCAAATTGAATGCCAATATACATGTGTCTCCCCTAGCATGCTTAGAATCTTTGCCTATAACGATCTACTAGTTTTTCCTTTTTTAATAAAGTTTTCCAGAAATCTTGAGCTCTCCTCTTTCTTAGATATACAAAATTTTTGAGCTCAGTAGAGCAGGAGAAGAATCTTCATGTAATTTCAATAACTTTTCATTTTACCTTCTTCTTATAGATCAGGGGTCAGCAATTATTTTCTGTTAAGGGACAAATGATACTATAGGTTTTGCTGGCCATGGGTCTGTCACAATTACTAATTTCTGCTGTTGTAAAAGAAAAGCAGCCATAGATGACATGTAAATAAATGTGTTGCTGTGTACCAATAAATCTTTATCTATTAAAAAGAGCCATGATCAGGATTTGGCCCATGAGCTGTAGTTTTCTAACCCCTGTTTCAGATGGCTACTTTTCTCATTGCTAATGAACTTAGGAAACATATTATATTACGAGGATAATACTGTGCTTCAATAATTGCAATATTTGTAGACTTCAAGTGTCCATAGCCACAATTCTTGCCCTCAAGACATATGCAGTATTGCTAGACAATTTTTGCAAAAATAAAAACATGCAGTGTATTCAATCTTATCAATATAAAAAAATAATACAGTTCACTTTGATCTCTAGCAGGATAAAAATTTTTATAAAACTAATTAAGTTCTGAAAGATGTAAAGAAACTTTTAAATTTAGTTATAAGGAGTAGGGATATGGGAGAGAAGTTATAGGAGAAACAACTAAATTCACTGCAAAGTTGAGAATTGGAACTGCTATAGATACACTATTTTTTCCCCTTTTCAAACTATTATTCATGAGAAGTAGGCTGAAGATAAAAAAGTACAGAACAGAAAGAAACTTGTAGTCAGCCTCCCACCTGCTAATCCAAGTCAGCTGATCAGATAAATATAAACACTAAATCATTGAACAGAAATGTACAGACAGGGTATCCGTTTTTTAGTTTTTCACTGTTGAGGAAAATGTTAGCTGTGGGCTTCTTGTATATAGCCTTTTTTTATGTTGAGGTACACAATACAGTGAAATATAATAATATTAATCATGATAATAACGAAGAGGAGGAGAAGAAAATGAAATATTATTCAACATTTAAAAGGAAGGGAATACTGCCATTTGCAACAACATGGATGGACCTGGAGGACATTATGCTAAGTGATATAATCAGACACAGAAAAACACTATAATCTTACTTATATGTAGAATCTAGAATAGTCAAGTTCCTAGAAGCACAGAATAGAATGATGGCTGTCAGGGGCTGTGGGGAGGCGGGTATGGGGAGGTGATGGTCAAAGGGTACAAAGTTTCAGTTATGCAAGATAAATAGATTCTGGAGCGCTACTATAAAACATTGTGCCCATAGGTAATAATAATAATAATACTATTGTACACTTAAAATGTTCTAAAAGGATAAATCTTACGTTAAGTGTTATTACCACACAGAAACAATAATGATGATGATGATGATGATGATGATGATGATAAAGGGAGTAGGAGAAATTTTTGGCAGGTGATGGATATGTTTATGGTCTTGATGGTTGTGGTGATTTTCTGGGTGTATACTTATATCCAAACTCATTGAGTTGTATATATTAAATATATACAGCTTTTTACCTGTCAATAATACCTCAATAAAGTGGTTAAAAACCCCTTCCATTTGTATATGAATAATAAGCATAAGGATTCAACATGATATCTACTGATACATACTAACAGAAAAAGGAGGTATCATAAATGACAGAACACTAAAAAAAAAAAGAAAGTTGTTCCAGGAAAAGACGACATTTTAGAAGCAAATAATACCCTAAATTCTTAAAACTATTGAAAATAAGCTATCCCTTGATTCCATAAGATATTGCTCAGAGAACAACTAATAAGATAAAAGAATAACATCAAAAGTGAGAACAGAGAGCAGTGCTCATCAAACTGTAGATTACAACATTGTCATTACCAAAAATGAGTACACACTAGAAGCAAGGAGAAATGGGTTGTCTGCGAAGTCAATTATGGATGACAGACTTGCAGAATATATCACCATAAAAAATTTAAAAGATCAACAGAAATTCTTAAGTAACTATGACATACAGAGAAGGTCTGACATAAACATAAAGGAATAGGTGTCTTGTATGAAAGAGGGCCTTCAATTGTTGTCTAAAAGGTCAGAGCTTAGTCACGATAAACTGATAAAGAACAAAAAATAACAAAGCATATCTTGGTGAAGTTAATAAAATTCAAGTACAAAGAAAGAATCTTATACGCATTTTGCTATGTAAAAGAACTCCGATACAGGAAGAAAAACATATTTTGGCTACAGCCTCCTCCACAAGCAATAGAAAAGTGCCAGAATGTTATTTTAAATATCTGCTACAGAAGTAGTTCTCAAAGTGAGGTCTGAGTTCCTTCGGGGGCCTCTAAAAACTTTTTATAAATCAAAACTAATTTCACAAAAATACTAAGATGTCATTTGCTCTTTTATCTTTCATTTTCTATGAATGTATAATGGAGTTTTCTAGAGACTATATGATGTGTCTTATTGCAAGAGATGGAAGGAAGCAGATACGAGATTCCACTCATTTTCTATTAAGCTGAACATTGAAGAGATTTGCAAGAATGTAAAACGATGAGGTCGGAAAAGATGATTGATATGATTTCAATCTTCTTAAATTTATTAAGACTTGTTTTGTGGTCTAACATAAGATCTATTAACTTAATAACCTTGAGCTAGATATTTGAACTTTCTAAATGGTTGTAAAGTAAGCAGTGTGCTGTGATTTTAAAATTCCCAACATCACCTTCTCTGTGGCTCTACATGGGGTTCCCTTTCTTGGCAGCACTATCAAAATTTCCCTTCCTCTTCTGTACCTCGTTCTTTTCTAGAGCCTTCTAAGTGAGGGCTTCAGCAAATCCATTCATTTCCTCTTTTAGTTATATTTGCATTTCAAATCAGAAGTACTGTAGAGATTTATGCTTACCTCTCCTCCATACTATAATCTAGAAATACGGAAAATAGCTTAAAAAGTAGAGGACATATTCTGGATATTTTTAGTATTTACTATATGGCAAGTATTCTGCTAGATACTAGGAATATAAACAAAGAGATGGCAAAAGTATAACATAGAAGAAAAAGGCACCTAACAGAGTAGGCTAAGATAAATGTTATTAGAAGAATATATAGAAATAAGTGAAGCTTATCATTGGGGATTTGTGAGGTTTCTCAGAGAACCAAACCATGAAAGAACATGTTCTGACTTCTAACAATAATAAGAGTATATTTTATCCCAAGGAAGGGAAACATTAAAATTCTTTTTCCAATATCTAGCTTCTCCAAACAGAGCTTTTTAAATATATGCCTGATATTCCAATAAAATGCTGATAGCCTGTTGATTCATTCCACAAGAATATGAAATATCCAAAGAGTACCAGAAAAAGTAGAGCAAAACATGATCCAATCCTTACCTTCAAGAATACCTCAATTATCTCTGTTTCAAATTCAACTTCCTGTTCTAGATCTAACATTTCTGTTAATGAGCAAAATGTGCCTGACATTTAATTTTCTCAACTTGAATTTTCTTTCTTGCCCACTTTGTTAGAATTGACTCCATAGCCATCTTTCCCAAACTCCCATAAACTGCTGTTCATTTCTAAATATCCACCTCTCCTCTTATATATTCTCACCATGAGTTTTAAAGACAGAATAGCCAGGCTCAAATTCCAGATTTGTCAATGTCATGCTAGGGAAACATGGGCAAGTTGCTTAATTATTCTAAACATCCATGCCTTATAAATTAAAGATACTCTATGTAAATTTTCAGCACAATGCACAGTACATAGTAGACATAATAGTGAATAGATCAATTATAGATATGTAGTCTACCCTTTCACCAGTGCAAGATGGAGAATGTTCTTTGCCTTCACAACTGTCTCAGTCATTTGCAATCTAATATGGTACTGAGGGCAACTCCTGTCAAGTTTTCCCTGTTCCAAACTGAAAGATACGGGAGGAATATGCAGTCTGATTCTGCCTAATCATGCATTCTTCCAACATTTTTTATATTACATCTGGAGCTCAACTTTTGAAATTTGAGCCACAAATTTGTTGCTATAAACATACGCTATGATTTTGCCATTAGAATATGCCTGTTACAAAAATGGTGGTCTCATGCATGAATTAAAAAGGGCAGAAGGATATCAGATAAAACTTCACAATATCATCTCTCTTTCTCAAAATGTCATTTGCTCTCATGATCCTTTCTTTAACTTAGATTTCTAGTATTCTCCTCCCATAGGAAACACAAGTTCTATTTTAGAGTGGTCTTCACAGATATTTTCAACACCGTCTCACTTCCCAGAAGAAAAACAACCCACACAGTTTGTGAGCCACACATACAGGTATTTGGTATTTTACTTAAATGCCGATTTGATTTGTGAAACTTTTTCATTTATACAGGAAACATACAGTACAGCAAATAAAAGTAAAAATTGTTTTCAGTATCACATGGATTTGACCATATAAGATGAAAATAAAACCAGCAGAAGGTTTATTAAGTATTGGTGCTTAGGATGGCATATGCCTCCTTTGGCCTGAAACGAGATCAGGGCATTTGCCCTGAGACATCATCAAATGACTTTCTGAGTAAGTATAAAAGTGTTTTTTTTCTATCAGCTTCATTTTATAACTCTATAAAAGACTATCATGATATTTTTAAACTTATTTAATAGTCCCAATACTATTTTATGTTAATGCCATAGTTTTACTAGAAATTGAAGTTCGACTCAGAGGAGTATAATTTCCAGGGGCATATTTCATGGTACTTTATAAGTTATTTTATTCTTTCAGCCTTACTTTATTGGCCTTTTTAATATATTGGCTGTATTATACTATGAGGTTCAGAGTAGATCCTATGTCCTCACAAAGACCCTGTATTTATATTTACTGTGCTCTAATTCAAGCTGCTTAAAACATTTTAAGGGTCCTGTAGTTCAAATGACAATGTGAAATCTCCATGACTATTTTAGAAGGCAATTGATGTTACTACAGTGGAGAACAGCAGTTGGAAATAGACATTATTGCACATTTATTTTAAAATGATTGTAGATCAGATCCACAATGACTTATCCACAGTTCCAAATCCACAGAGCTCTAAAAACTAAAGGACTTTTAGTTTAAAAACATTTTAAAAATTTTTTTAGATTAAAAAAATTTTCTTTTTGTTAGTTTGATGCCAAAATTCATGGAGCAGCTAAATCTGACACAAACAGAAGTGAGGCTATTTATAATTTTTATTTATCCCACGTAGTCTGAATAGCCATATGGTTTGCTATAGATTTATCAATGTGGTTAAAGAGTATTACCCTAGATTTTCCTGAGTATTACATAGTAAGTGGTATACATGTCATAAGTTTTTTAAAAGGTACAGTATAATATACATAAAGAATAATACACATGTGTATTACTTTGCTAGGGCTGTCATAACAAAACACTATAGACTGGGCGGCTTAAACAACCTAAATTTATTTCCTCACAGTTCTAGAGGCTATAAGGCCAAGACCAAGGTGTTGGCAGGTTTGGTTTCTTCTGAGACCTCTGTCCTTGGCTTGCAGATGGCTGCCTTCTCCCTGTACCCTCACATGGTCTTCTCACTGTGCTCTGGTGTCTGCTTGACCTAATGTCCGCTTCTTATAATAACGTCCATCGAATTGGATTAGGGTCCAGCGTAAGGCCCTCATTTTAACTTAATTACCTCTTTAAAGGCCTTATCTACAAATACATCCCCATTCTGAGGTACTAAGGGTTATAGGGCTTCAATATATAAATTTAGACGGGATACTATTCAGCCCATAACAACATGTAGAGATTGGTAAAATTTTCACACACAACCACACCATTGCCAGCACCACAGAAGCCCCTCTTATGTTCCCTTCTGGCCACTACCCCTGTGCTACCAAGGGAAATGTATGCTGATTTCTGTTTGCATAGATTCAATATTTTCCTCTTTTATTTTATATTAATGGAATCATATATTATATGCTCTTTCGTGTTTAGTTTCTTTCAATTAGCTTCACCCATAATGACTTGTATAGTTATAGATAATTCATATTGTTGTACAATAATAAATTGTGTTATAAATCAATTTGTCTATCTATTTTATCACTAATGGGCATTTGGATAGTTTCCAGTTTTGTGCTACTACAAATAACACTGCTATGAATCTTCTTTCACGTGTCTTTTAATGAACATTATTGAGTAGGGAGATTGTTGGTCATAGGGTAAGCTTATGTTGAGCTTTAGTAAGTCTGCTATGCTGTGTTTCAAGGTTGCCAGACCAACTGAAACCTCCATTTGAACAATTTCGTGTATGTGATGTCTATTTCATAAAGGCAGATACTGTAATTTAGAATCAATACAGGAAATCAAAAATAGTACAGGAAAAGCATTAGAGAGAAAATGGGAACCTCCAGAATACATATTGATTATTTTAAGATACAACACATACATCAGATAAGCGTGCAAAGCACTACTGTACCAACACTAAGAAGTCAAGGATAAAAATGAACATGGCTGTGTTTCATAATCATTTTTCTTAACTGATAAGAATAATAGATATTGGTTTCAAATGATTAAGGATCAGAACTAAGAACTCCCTGATTCAAGGAGCCATGATTAGACCATGTAGCTAATTACCAAAGAAAGTTTTGAAGCAATCTTTCTTCCAGAACAAAATGATTTAAAAAATTAAATTATAAAAGGTTGTGACCATCTCTTACAAACTCAAATATATTACTATCCTTTAATCTTTGAAAGTGGTCATGACAATGAGCATGCTTGTCACTTCCCCCATTTGCTCTCAGTTAATTTCCTGAATTTCTCCCAACCTAATTTGAATTGACTGGCACTGAATCCTTCACACTATCTTTCTAAGGATCATTTACCAAGAGGATTCTAGTTGAGTTTGGCCAATAGACACACAATAAGGAATTTGGAGGATTTGAGGAAGGAAATAACCAGCACTTCCTGCTTCTACTCCATTTTTCCAGCTCTCCTCAGGCAGCCTCCCTCAGAGTTCCGATTTCCACTAGCTGGACCTGACTCTGGTCACACCATCTCCCACTTCGGCTTCTCCAGTTCCAAAGTGATCATGGTCTCCTGCTGTTAGTAATTGTTGGTTACCTCACCATCCTTTGGTTTTCCAGCACATCTATCTTTCTGTAATTCATTCATTCTGTTGAACTACTTAGGATGGGCTGTTTTGCTAATTAAACCTTTACTAATACAGGCTTAGTACCAGGAATAGCTCCACAGGAGACTCTCAACATGGGATTTTGGGATTGGATTTCTCTCCTCTTGGAGTTTGACCGCATAAGAGCTTTCATGGCTAAAGAAAAATGCATTGCTGATATCTATGGCTTGCAGATGCATGGGGATTATCTATATTATCACATATTATTATTTTTAGTTATTTGAGATGAAATACCAATATAGGGAAAAGCTTTGAGGTGTCCAGTATTTGTTGGCTGCTTCTAACAATTACGAAGACCTTTTAAAAAGCTAAACTCAGACTTTCATCTCAAGAAATCAGAGAACAAGAGAGAGTTTCCATTGTTGCCTTAAATATCCTTTTTCTTTTCTATGTCAGTATAAGGCAGGCATGGTTCAAAGTCTTACCCACAATTGAATTAGGCTGATTGTGAAATTAAAACAGAACTCAAATGCTCACCATTGCCATGATTTTTATGTTAAGATTTGGGCATTGCCTTGGAAGGAGTGGAGCCCAAAGAGTGGGATGAGAAAAGCTGAGAAGACGGACAAGTCTAAAAAAAGTTGGGTACCAGCAGAAGTACCCTTCCTCCACTGTCTGAGGAGATCAGACTTCCCTTTCTTAAAACTTTGTAGTAAGTTCATCTGAGATATTTGTTTGTAATAAAAATCTATCATGCTCAATTATATCATCCTCTGTTGCCTCAAGACTGGCAATCAGAATAATGTTGGAAGAAATTTTGATGAATGAGTGACTCTTACAATTCTTATTAGATTAGATATCAAAATGTGTTCACTTGGTTCAGATTTGTGGAATTGATAAATGATTAATCACAGGCTTACAGAAAGTATATAAAAAAGGCCAATTATTTCCTTGCTTAAGACATGAATTGTTAATCTAAGAATGTGGTCTTTAAAGCTAATTAAGCACTTGTTTAAAAAAAATCATCTTTTACTTGATATTTTGTAAAATATTTGAGTATATTTATAAAAATGGAATTTTCTTTCTGAAAGTTGAAATCATTGTTCTAACCATAGTCATATTTGTCCTACTAATTTTAATTACAATTTATAACAAGGAGAGTGGAAACAGAGAGGTTGAAGGATTTTATGATGGCACACATGATCAATGACCTTTAAGGTCTCATTTTCCATAATGGTCCACTTTTTATATTCTGGTTGGTTCTGCTTCTATATGTCCATATTATGGTGAAAGCACATGATTTATCTATAAATCCTGTACCAACAGAACTACTTACTTCTAAGATCTATGAGGTTAGGAATTGTGTAGGTATTTATATTTTACATTTTATTCAGCCTACTCTCTTACATAAAGTTGGCTCCTGTGGTGGTCATTACTTCTGTTTGCTCATATCTCCAGTTTTCCTCCATCACACACAGAGTAGAAGCAAACTTTCACATGTTTTGAAGTTAGGCATGACGGTGTGATTTGCTTGGCTGATGAAAAGTCAGCAGATGCACTCAGCAATGTCACCCTTGGAAGGTAGTGACTAATTTGCCATCTATGTTTCTCTGTCAGAGTAAACAGAGACGCCATAGGAAGGTCTCTAAACATGGACAAAATGGAGCACAGCCCTCTGCTGAATATATCTCATGGTTTTAAGCCCCTGAGATTTTAGGGTGGTCAGTTAACTAGACTTACTAAATTTTTTGTTGATCTGATTTCTGAGGATGGGGAGTTTTTAAAAACCCTTTGTCTATTACCCACTATAGTAGTTTTCAATCCAGTTTTAACCATGGCATCTTTTCTTCAAGTGAAATTGTAAGCCAGATAAAAACACTTGAAATTGGGTTATTCTGGTAAAGGGGCTGGTTGCTCGGAGTTCACTGCTCTACCCACCCTCATGAGCTGAGCTGTCCAGGGGCATCTCTGTGGCTCTACCAAGACTCAGTTGAGCACAATTTTAAGAATGTAATTGGTTATCAGGAGATTTTGGTTTAATCCAAACTAGTAATTGATGATACATACATTTTATTCTGAACATTTCAAAAAATACCTCCAAAATTCTGTTTTTTTTTTACATACAGGATGTACATACTACAGAAATCATTCTAAATCCCACCTCATATTAGTTGTAGAGTAAGATTTGGAATGAGGGGTAAAAAATACTTGGTTTGGCTTTATATCTGTGTGGGTGTGTATGTGTGCTTAAGAAATGCTGTAGAACAGTAAAAATACATAATGAGATGGTACCTTTATGGCTTCTGATCAAATGGATTTTCTGAATCATAAAGCACGATGAGAATATAAAGTATTTTTATTTTAATTAGGATAATGCATTTAGAGGAAACAAGTAAGCACTATTTTTTTAGATGATGGGTTCTGAACTCTTAGTTCCAATCCAGGAAAAGGAAACAGTGATTTAGCTTTTTTTCTCCTTAGGGTGCACAAAAAGACTAAAAAGGTTGGGCAGCATTAGGAAAGGTAAGGAACTGACACAAACATAAGCTTATCCTACTCTGAAATTATTGCGAGGCCCCCCTGCAATGTTCTATACTGTGATTGCTAGTGAAATGAAAGATGTAATGCAGATAGAAGCAGCTCAGGAAGATGTAATTTAAATGGCCAAGATGATGGAATGCCTCCATGAAAAACCAGAAGATTAGGACTCTTCAGTCTTAGAAAATTAATGTGAAGAGAGTAATGATTAAAATGAATAAACTGGTCTCTGAGGCCCATTCTAGCTCAAGGAAATCTTGAAAGAAATGACAAATAATAATGGTAGCTAACTTTATTGAATACTAAAACCTTCCAGACTCTGTTCTGAGGGATTTATACGTGCCTATTTATTTAATCCTCAAAATAATTGTATGAAACAGATACTTTTATTTTCTCTCCTTCGTAGATGAGGAAACTGAAGGCAACCTAGTTAACTTACATAATACGATGTTAAAAAACTGGGCTAGCATCTGAATTCTTATAGATAATGGAATGGCTTTCAAATTATAATATATATTATACTTATATATAATATATATGTCACAAAGTAATTAATACATACTCTTTGTCTTTTTTTTCAGACATATGGACACCAAGGGGGGAAAACTGCGGTGGGGTGGGGATAGTGGTGTGCTGAATTGGGCGATTGGGATTGACATGTATACACTGATGTGTATAAAATTGATGACTAATAAGAACCTGCAGTATAAACAAACAAACAAAACAACTAATACTAAACTTTCATTGGGTTATTTGTATGGAAATATGTTAATATAAATGTTTCAGACATTACATGAAATTTCTAAAAATCTTATATGTTCTGGTATAATGTTATAAGTCATAATCCTAGTTATTACTTTAAAATGTATATCTCAGAAATAACTAATTTTCTTGTCAACTGCATTATTATGAACTTTCATCAAATCTTTAACCGTGGTCATTTTTAAGTCTTTTGTCATTTACAGACAGTTCTGGGTGTACTCTGATGCTTTTGTAAATATGTTCCTATAAAAGGGTTTCATCTTCAGGAAATTCATGGAAAAGACTCTGACAAGTACAGGTTTCTGGTACCTGACTGTACTGCTGAACTGAATGAATAAGCATTTTCAGAACTCTAATGAAAAACTGACGAGCTCATAAAAGTGCTAACAAAAGATCAAGATGAAAAAAAAAAAATTAATTACATGGGACTGAGTGAACTGATGAGGATGAGTATAATTTTTGTGACTTTCTGGTTGAATTTAAAAAAAGAAAAAAATCCCACAAGAACTCAGAGGCAAAGAATATACAAATCAATTTTCACTGCGAAGTAAAGGAGCTGTTGCAGTGGAGGATTACTGGACTGAATGTCAATATTATGACATAGTATGAGTGTGTTTCATGTTTGGTAATTGCAATCATTGTTGCTTTTGTTGTGGTCATCCATGTACAATGCTTGGTGTCAGTCTATTTATCTCTTGTAAAAATAAAATACAGTGTGTGTGAAAAAAAAAAAAACTGGGCTAGCATCTGAATTCTTATAGATAATGGAATGGCTTTCAAATTTTAATATATATTATACTTATATATAATATATATGTCACAAAGTAATTAATACATACTCTTTGTTTTTCAAGCAAAGCTAGCTATGGCTGCAGAACAGCCGTAGTACTGCATAAAATTGCTGCTGCTTCTTACGTCCATAAATTTTTAAGCAACATAAACATTTTAACTTTTCCGTACAAATATGCTAAATTTATTATGTGCCTCCATTCTCTATTTGAGTACTTTTCTAGGTTTGTTGTTGTTCTGTTTTGTTTTTAATTTGATTTGCCTTTTTCTCCTGTGTAAAACTTCCCTTAGCTGTTCCAATCCACAATGATCACTAGCTAGATACCTTTTATGAAATCCCTGCATTAGCCATCCTCCAGATCTTTAATCACCGTAAGGTAAGTATCACTATCTAAGCTTTATAGCAAAGTCAAACAACGTGCTTGAAGGAGAAGCAGGAAATTCAGAAACCAGAAACATAATGAAGTTCTATCCATGAAGCTCAAGTTCAGTTCACCCACTATCTCTTCGACTCACTCAGCACAACCCTCTCTACAACTTATTGGGGTTTACAATTTTCTCATGATATTGCTGAACAATTTTTATACATATTTACGAATAATTACCCCAAAACCTATAATTCACATACATTATTTTTAATCATCAGAACTACCATATAAGTTAGATGCATTTATTCCCCAAAGGCCTGCAGTCAAAAAGTTAGTAGTTGGAGGATATGATGGTTTGAACCCAGGTGTCAAAGTCTACATTTTCCTTCACACTCATTCAATCATTTAGTCCTTTACTCAATAATTATTTGACTGCTTATTAGGAACCAGGCTTTACAAATAGCTTGGAATATATTCATGGACAGAGCAGAAAATCCCCTGTCCTTATGGAACAAACATTTTTTGAAATGTGGCCTCTCATTTCTTTGGCTTCATTGTGAACTCTTTGAGGGCAGCAGCCAAGTGACAGACCAACAGAGCCAGTTGTAAGATTTCTCAAACAGAGCTGCCTAAAGCATATGTATTGACTGAGTAATCTTGTAGTTGATTAACTCAAAGGATAGGCACACACTATTTATTAGGCCAAATTAGTAATTAATTAGCTTTACTCTATCCCAGAGCTTCAGTATAATCTCTTCTTCCAGGCTGCTCCAAAGCAAGGCAGAATGAGAACTGCCCCACTTCCATAATAGTTTTTTTATACTGCTAAGGAAAGTACTTAAACCACTGCATTACAACTGGTTGTTTACTTGTATTTTTTATTGGGCTTTATGGTTTTGAAGGCTAGATTCGGTTTAAAAAAATTTATATCCATAACAATATGTATCTGGCAAATAGTAGGAAGTAAACACAGTTCTGTTGAAATAAAGGGGAAAAAATGTCACCTAGTAATCTTATAAATGCATGGCATGCTCAAAAGGAAGAAATATACAAAAGCATATATATGAATCAGTATAAACTGAACAACTCATACAACTAGAATAACAACCCATTCCAAGACATTCCAATTGGAGGGTTTAAGCTTAAATTTCAACTCTGCTACTTACTCTCTATTTGATCTGAAACAAATCTAGCTTAAAATCTAAATTGAATTATCTATAAAACTCATTTGAGATTAGATAGTTACAGATCATTTTAAAAATATAATGAGAAAATATATAGTATATGTAATTACAGATATGTTGCTGTATGTGAAAGTAATAAGAAATAATAATAACTTTTCTCAGGTTATCAAAATGCTCTTATATAAAAAGTAGTATACGTTAGTGATTTAAAATCTAAGCTCTCAAATCCAAAGACTGAAATCAAATTCCAACTCTACCAATTTATAGAAGTGTGATCTTAGACATAATTCTTATTATCTTTAAGCCTCAGTCTCTTTGACTGGAGAAAAAGAAATTTTATTAATTGTACCTTACCACCATATAATTATGCTATAAGAGTTAAATGATAAAAAGTACATAAAGTTATTAGCATAGAACTTTGAACTTAAGAAGTTACAGAGTACAATATACTATTTATTTTTACAAAAGTTTACAATTAAACATTATTTAGCATGTTCAGAAACCATGCTAAAGGAACACGAAATACTTTCAAAAATTTCCCCTGCATTTTCTCTGCTTCTAGTTTTATTATTTGTTTGGTAAGTTCTATCATTTCTAATCTCTAATGATATGTGATTATTATACAGGTGTTGCTCCAAAGGAACTAGATTTGCTTTTTCTGCTTGATGTAAATAAATATTATTAGACTCTTGAAATATAGATATAATCAGTAACCTAACTCAACTCTTAATTGGATTATTTTTTCTTGTCTCATGAAAATTATAGAAAAATAAATATTTCTTTTTCTATTTACTCATATTTAGTAGTTTGAGCAAAAGTGAAATCAAGGCTTTGAATCCAATGCTTTTCTCACTCCTAAATATGCCAGGCCATGAAAAATCTGCATTTGGTTTTCCTTATACATCTTGAATGTATTTCATGTATTTTTTTAATGTTTTCTTATGATCTATTTTCTCACCAACCTCCACATGCTTGATGGAAGATGTAAAAAAGCTATTCCATATGCTCTGTGTAAAATGCATTGAATGGAGAAAATTGGGCACGAAACTGTCTACTTAGAAAAAAGTAAGCAGAACAATTGCATGAATTTTCCATCTGAACAGGCGAATTATATTTAATTGGTCTTTTCAGGTTTAATATCCAGATTCAAAATTCAGGTGATAAAGATTTAGCAAAAAATTACATAATTGGTCTTTTACTATTAGTTTGTAAGGATAAGCATGCGTTACATGAGTTGCACTTTCTAAGGTAACTTATTACACAGGTATGACAGACTAGGAATCATGCAAAAAACCAGGAGCAAGATTTTATCTAATTCATTAGTTTACAACGTATGCACTACATAGCTCCCACGAAGAATTTAAAGTAACTTAAAAGGATCATATCCAATAAGTTAATAAGCATATATTAATGAAGTAAACCACACACCAAATACTTTTATTCATGGAATTCAGATTATTTAGGGCTAAATTTAGGTTCTAATCTTTATGTAAAGTACAGCTAAAGAAAATTAAAATATTTCCCATAACATATAGCTTTAGTTTTGTTCAAGAACATATGAGGTCATGATGTAAGCTCCATAATGTGTTTCATGAATTGTATCTTAGTTGATATTCTTCATAAGCCAAGAGAAAGTATTATTGTCCCCCTTTTACAGATGGGGAAATTGAGCTGGAAATTAAAGAAGGCATGCAAGTTTCTACAAAATTAAGTGACCAAAGTTAGGATTTAAATTCTGATCTAATTCAAATGCAAAGCTCTTTCTCACTACTTAACACATCCCTCTGTGATCTCTCCTGAAACACATTGTTGGTAAGTCACAAAGTCCTCCAAGAAATGCCATGGATACACGGAGAGAAGAAAGTCTAATAATAATAAATAAAATATAATAATTAAGGTCTTTAGTGAAATATCTACTACATTTTAAATATAACCAAAGATCTTCATCTAGGTAAACTTATTATAGGATATTGGCCTAAGAAGTCACCAGAACAATAAATGATTTATGGATTACTTATGGTCCATAGTAATCCTTACTCTTGAGAAATGAATCAATTAGTACTCCCCAGTTTCCTGACTAAAATCATATTAATGACATAATATTACATGACCAAAATTGTCTGTCTTCTGTGTAGCTTTCTCTTTATATTTTACTGAAATTAACTTATAAATATTTAAAATAGATATTAATAATTAATATTAATCTCACATTAAATCACCATTATTAATGTCTGAAATAATGGGAATTTGGACTAGAATGGTCACAATGAAAAGGTGAATGGATGAAAGAGATTTGAAAGACACATTTGATAAGATGTATAAAAGATTGGATACAGAGAATAAGGAAGAGTAAGTTGTCAATGATGACTCACTTTCTGAAATGTGAAACTGGAGGAATAGTGGGGATGCTCAGGGGAAAAGTGAAAGAGAATGAGGTGTGAGGTTACTTTAAATAACTGGGCAGTAATGCCAAATAAGGGGTGACTATATCCATCCATGCAGAGAGGAAGGATTAGGGCTGGAAATACAAAGCAATCTTCCTCAGCTAGAGAAGTTCATGAGGAATACGTGCATATGGTTAAGAAAGAGAACGTGAAGTGAGGAGAAAGGAGACTTAGGACTAACCTTTAAGGAAGTCCAACTTTAATGACCAAGTAGCAGACAATGAGCCTACAAAGTAGACGACCTAGGAGACACCAGAGATGTAGGAGGAAAACCGATATAATTCCACCAATGCAGGTGAAGAGGAATCCAAATGAGAGAGAATATTTAATAAGTCAAATGCTGCTAAAAATAAAATAAATTGAAACCTGAAATGTCCATTTTATTTATTATAAAGAAGCTTCCATATTTATGTTTGTTTCCAACTTAACCTATTAATTCAATTTTTGCCATTTTTTTTAATGTAAAAGTGTTCTGTTGGACAATTAATTGATAAATTCTATCAACTCTTCAGCATCTAAGCATTAATAAACTGATTTCAATGAAAAAAAAATTGTGAGGGAGAATTAAGAATACAGGTCTTTGAGGTTTAAGAATTTCAAAACAATTGCTTTATGTAAACACAGATTTATCTTTGAAAAATATTTGTGAATTAGTATACACAGTTTTAATATAATGTTATCTCTTGAAAACCAGAGACAGATATTAATTAGGTTAAGTAAAATAATTTAAGTAAATTTAGTTAAAATAGTTTACAAAGATGAAGATTATACTGAAGGATCAATTCTCTCCTTGAAGTTCTTCTTAAGTATATTTTCATCTAAGTTCTTTTATCTCATCTTCTTAACCTAAGTACAATTTAAATACACGGAATCTTTGCTATGAAAGTATCTCAAACATTTCAGGCAGAAGGAAAATAAAGTCACCTTTAAGTTATATATAACTGAAATCTATGGAAATCAAGTTTCAATCAGAACAGAAACTTGTAACTTATTGTTCAACTGAGAGTTTCTTCAATATGGAAAAATATTATCTCATAGAAAATTTTTATGTGGATTCCTAAGTGTGTGGATGCCTATGTATGTACACACACACATTTTAGTGTTTCCACATGTGCATTAGGTGAATATGTGAAATATTCACCATAGTACTGTAAATGAAAAGTAAAACTGAAATCTGTTTCTTTGTGTTGGGGTTTTTAAGTTTGAATAAATAACATCTTTTTTCTTCCCCTCTTGGGTTGGGAATTGATTACGATATAAAGCATAAGAGTCAAAGACATTGAGATGAAAATATCAGCTTTTAATCACAGTAAGGCTGTTTAGAGAATTCGCTTTAAATCTTCAGCATAGAGGGCCTGCTAGTACTTCAAACTATTATTAAACATACTTGAATAGATCTGAAAAATTCAAAGCTTCCCCTGGCAAGCTTCATACTAAAGGCACAAAAATTTGTGATTTTTGAGGCTGGCACCAAAATAGAGAGGGGAAAGGGAGAGGGATTGAATGTATATAATTCCTACTACAAAATTTAGCAGATAATTCATCCTGTGCTTATAGAGATGAGCATGTGAGTAATGGGGAAAGAGGCCAAGTATTGCTCTAAGCTCTTCTCTGAGTGGAGGAGAGAGGTGGTTTCCCTCTCAATACCGTACATTGATAAAATACACTTAAATTAATTTGAATAAAAACTTAATACGTACATGTGGACCTGTCAGGCATACCATAGCAAATTCCCATTCTGTTAGTCCCTTATGTTATATTTTTAGAAATGGTTAAATTCTTCCATTTCACGGGGGGGGGGGGGAAAGGAATTTAGACTAGTAACAAGACTAATAAGCAAGTAAAATAGCCTTTTATTGCTATAATGAGCTTAAATTTCAGCAAGTTCATGTGGCCAATGAGAAAAACAGTGGCAAAAATATATATATTTGCAAGATGCAGAATGATTGTAAGACTATACAAAGAACTGATTGGCAAATATTTTATTTTTTAACACATCCATCTCACTTATACCAAAAAAGTGTTTATAATATATACCACCCCTGTCATTTTGATATTTGCTAACTCCAATGTTACTGTTGACCTACTATAGTCTATAAATTGCATACCAATCAAAAGTATTAAACATCTAGTAAATTCCTGATATAAAGGCATTCTTATGGGACAAATCAACAGTTTTCCATCTTAACTGGTTTTTAGCTTTCACTACAACTGATATAAAGAGAAGCCACTAAGAGTTCTTGCCTCTTCCTTACACTTTTGGCCTCTTCTTTCAATTGCTTATGTGATTTCAGGCATCTCAAAACATATACCAGGGGCACTGTATGATGCTCTATGGAGAATCTAAGAGCCAGTTTCAGTTCAATCTGAAATTGTAACATTTTTTATTAGAAAATGATCAAAATTTGAATTTCTAAAATATGACAAATGGATTCTAAGAATCATAAGTTAGGAAAAAACTGAGGCTAGAAACATGAGAGGGATAGAAATGCTAGTAGAAAACTCAAGGCAGTGCTGGCAATCTAACTGCCAAGGATGGAGAGGACTCTGGCTTCCTTGCCAACTTGTTCTTAGAGGCACCTCCTAACACCTCACATAGTCACTGACATGTCCTTGCTGCACTCTTGCTCATCACCCACTGGGGCTATGTTTTTCCTTTTATGGCAACAGAAAAATGACACAGAACACTATGCACGAATTTGGCAGTCTCCCTGATTCTTTCTTTGCATCTAGCCCTTTCAGTGTAAGAAGTACAAGGACCAATCTCAAAACCAGTGAAATTATTAAAAAAAAACAGGCTGACTCCAATTTTCCAACCCATGAATATATTGGTAGGTTGTGGAGGTTCATAGGAAAGGGTATATACTCCTTGAGAAAAGGGAACACATCTTATTTTTTTACTATACTCCCAATTTCTGGATACATAATAGATGCTAAAATAATATTTGTAAGACAGGAAGAGAGGAAATCAGACACTAGTATAAAATTGGGGTGAGATATAGGAGAAAGAGTTAGAAGACAGATCTTGACTATGGCAATTAGAGAAAAAACCCTCAGAATTTATTTTTCAGTTGAATGTCCAAACAGACCTTATGTTGAGAGAATAATCAGAGCTTGTTCTCATGGCAAGAAGGCTCCATCAAATCTCACTTATTTTTGGCCACCATTTTCTATGAAATCTTTGCCTGGAAAATGAGCTGATTTCAGCTCAGAAAGGACATATATTAATGTTTTCAAAAGTAGACGAATACTCAGAAAATTTTAGAGGAAGCATTTCCCCCACACTTCCCCGATGCCCTACTCAGTCTCTTCTCTCATTTTAGCTTTCCTTATTAGGAAATCTCCCAGCCTTCTTGAAACTCCTTCCATCAACTCTTCATCAAATCTTTAACCGTGGTCATTTTTAAGCCTTTTGTCATTTACAGACAGTTCTGGGTGTACTCTGATGCTTTTGTAAATATGTTCCTATAAAAGGCTTTCATCTTCAGGAAATTCATGGAAAAGACTCTGACAAGTACAGGTTTCTGGTACCGGACTGTACTGCTGAACTGAATGAATAAGCATTTTCAGAACTCTAATGAAAAACTGATGAGCTCATAAAAGTGCTAACAAAAGATCAAGATGAAAAAAAAAAATTAATTACATGGGACTGAGTGAACTGATGAGGATGAGTATAATTTTTGTGACTTTCTGTTTGAATTTTAAAAAAGAAAAAATCCCACAAGGACTCAGAGGCAAAGAATATACAAATCAATTTTCACTGCAAAGTAAAGGAGCTGTTACAGTGGAGGATTACTGGACAGAATGTCAATATTATGACATAGTATGAGTGTGTTTCATGTTCGGTAATTGCAATCATTGTTGCTTTTGTTGTGGTCATCCATGTACAATGCTTGGTGTCAGTCTATTATCTCTTGTAAAAATAAAATACAGTGTGTGTGAAAAAAAAAAAAAAAAAAAAAAAAGAAACTCCTTCCAGGAGATAGCTTTATTAAGCTCATACCTTGAGTGAAGAAATAGAATACAGTATCATATCAGCAGCCATTGGCTCAGTTCATTCAAAGTTAATTTGCTAATTTCCTGCATTGCAGTAACACCATAATTTGCTTCAATTTTAGCAAATGACTGCTATTGCTAAATACAATGAATATACCACATATGAGCCTGTTGTTCATCTTTCTGCCATCAAACACTTATTCATTCAGAAGTATTTGTTCAATGCCAAGCACAATGCTAGGTACTAGGGAGTCAACTGTGAACTTGACAGACATTACCTCTCTCCATAGAACTCCTCTGGTGAGGGAGGTAAATTTAAAATTCTTAAGCAATAAATATAATAATTCAAAATTCTAGTAAATGCTATAAAGGAAACAAAAAAGAAGCTAAAATAGAAGATAACTGAGGACCTACTTAAGAGAGAGTCAGTCATCCAACTATTTACTTGGTAGGCAAAATTTAATCTGAAAAGAGAAAGAAGAATGAAGTTGCTGGCTAAGATCAGTGTTGGGAAAAGAACATTGTAGTGTATACCCTGATGCAGTCATGGGAAAGTACTGTGTCCCATAAAGAGCCAAGAGTAGCACATGGAGAACTTTTTGATGGATTTCTGACTAAAAGAGCCAGGCAAGTTTTCTCATACTGCAGACCGTTTATACTTGCAGTTTTAGATGTCTCAGACATTTCCCATCTGACTCTTGGGCTAAAGCCTATTCCCACAAAGCCCTGTTTCCAGCTAGCTAGCTATCAATCCAACCACCAATAGTTTCAAACGATTCTTGCTAAGGACCTAGATAGCAATGATCTAACACTCTGGGGTAATTCTATTTTAAAAGTGGACACAAGAAGACCATAAATCCATTCAGATTCAAAGGACTGACGCACTAATGGATCACCCAGCAAGAGTGAGTTGGGTAGGTCATGCCCACCCACTGTTACAGAAGTTAGTTTTGTAAATCTTTTCCCATTAGGGTTCGTATAAAATTGAGACTTACACACTGAAGGAATTTGAAATCTGTTGATTATTTATACAAAAAATGTGTTTGGTTCTAATTTGAGTAAATTGCGCACACACACACACACACACACACACACACACACACACACACACACAGTGATCAATGTTCTGCTGTGACCAGGTCATTCTTAAAATTGTTTCCTTTCCCCTTTAGTCAATTAAAGTTCTTTTCATAATTATTAGAGTCATTAAGTTTGAGAACATGTTTTTGTTCTCTAAAATGACTATCTATGCTACTTCTCTGGAAAATAATTCTGTGGCTGTGCTGTTCTATAGCTATTAGGTTGAGCAGAGGACACTTTGTATAGCTTTGTCAATCTTTGACCACTGCTAAATTATCAAACACTTTACATTAATGTTCTGAATAGTTTGACACATTGCCCCATAATCACTTAATTTGTACCAACGTAATATGGCTTATGATTCAATAAGTAAACACAGATTTTTTAAGGAATGTGTATACTCAGTAGCATTTTGATTCAATAAAATGTTTTAAAACTATTTTTTCAAACATTTGGGGTTTGGCAAAACATAAAATGCCTTGGCCAAGCGCTCTTCCTCCCAATTTTTAAACCCAGTGCATTTCAAGGGAAATTTAATTCATATGTTTCCAGTATATTTACACTTAGTTTATTTAAATGGTGTTTTGTAAGAGCTCTGAGCAGTCCAAGAAGTCAACAACCAGTTTATAAAGTGTTTTAAATTTTCTTTACATTGAACCAGGTGGGCGAATTCTGTTCGAAATAATAAAAATTCATGAATTTACCTTAAAATATGATATTCTATAACACTCATTGTGTTCAAACTGTGTAAAAATTACATATTATTGCAAAATAGGTCTCAATAATACGGCATTAGCTGCCACCCAAGCATCCTGTGTAGGGCTGGGCTGGAACAGAGTTAAAGGAACTGGCTGAGATCCATTCAGGGTGTGAAACATCTGGCCTGTGACTTGATGACCAAGCTTGATGACAAAGGAAACTTCTCAAACGCTTCTGGAAGTAACTGGCTCTACTAACCATATCCTAGTCTTCCCATTTACTAACAGTGACTTCAGACAAGCCATTTAACTTCCCCCAGCCACTCCCAATTTCTTTTAGTCAAAATATTGATGATGATACAGAACTAATTTCATAGGGTTAGAATGAGGAATAAGTCAAAGAAAAGGGTAGTGTTATGTCCCTCAGAGTGGGTCTGCCTACAGTAAGCGCTCAATAATAAAAATGATAGCTATGTGCATTTGACTTAAGATTGCCTACAAGAACTACTTTAGCCAAACTGCCTTTAGTTAGATGCCCATTATTTGAAGACCATTTAAAAAAACATCCGAGTGATTCTGGCTTATGTGGGAAAATGAATAGGACAACAGGAAATAAGCTAGAATTAGAGGAAAAATGAGAGCTTTCTAGCTTGTCTATAGTGTTGGTTAGTGAAAGGAACACTGGGGTGGGAAAGAGGAAGAGGACAAGAGTTCCCATTCTCTGCAATTAGCTGGATGATTACAGATAAGTCACATACTGGTGCTGGCCTCCAGCTTCAGCTACAAAATGATGTGGTGAGACTAGATGACCTCAGGTTCCTTTAAATAGAATGGTTCTATTGTTTATCTCAGCATTAAAATAGGCTCAAAATCTATCATGAATGTTAACTAATATAATTATTTTTTTAAAAAATATATTGGGTTAGGGACACTATAACTTGGTTAAGCTTTAGAAAGATGCCTTCTGTTGTTAGATATAATGAATGTATACCATATATGAGCCTGCTTATCTTTCTGCCTTTAAACATTTACTCATTCTTTCTAAACTATTACTCAAAGCCAAGCACAATTCTAGGCACTGAGGAAGCAACTGTAAACTTGACTGACATTATTCCTCTTCACTTTCTAAAAAGTATTGGGATAAGTAGTCAAAAAGTATATCTAAACTAACCCATATATGCAAGTATGCTTTATATTCATATTTTCAAAAACTGGAAATATAGAAAGGTATACTAACACATAATTATAATTCCAAATATCTGACAAGGAGCAGTGTGGAAGTATTGTACCATATCAGTCCATTTTGTTTTTCTAATTTTTAATTCAGAAAAACATCAAAAGTAAGGAGTCAATCTATTTTTGTTGTCCATAAGAGCACAAAGATTTTCCAAACGTACTTTTATCCTCTGTCTACTATTTTTTGTTATGTTACCATTTTTAATCACATCTCCTTGACATAATTTTGTCACTCTGCAATTGGAGAAACAGAGCGTTTTCTGAGTTAGTCTAATATCAAGTTGAAAGTTCAGACCACAGTCAAAATAAGTGCCCTGAAGCCTTTTTGGCCTATCAACCACTACCCATGACTTATGCCATAGCTAACCATTATTCAAATTAAGAATGAATTATAAATGCAAACAAAGAAAATCTTACATGATGAGGGAAAGCTATTTATCAAGGATCTGAGAATAATAAAGGCACAGCTAAAATTGTGACTAAAACATCTCTCTCTTAATCCAGAAGTATTTCCATTTCCACCTCAAACATCTGTCTTTTAGGGTCTTTTTCTCACACTATTGCCAAGATAAATTCAGGAGGAGTGTACATTCTCAGCCAGATTGAGGCAGGCATGTAATTATTTTTAGATTTTACATTGAGGCACCAATGTTATTGTTCTCTTCACAAACACCTTCTTATATTCCCCTCCTTGAAACTTCTCCTCAGGTTAATAAAATAATCATAACCTAATGTATACAGTATGGTGTTTGCCACAATATCACTTCTGTGAAAATAAATTATCTCATTGTTGCCACCTTAAAATATATCCATACTTATATATCAGTTATATAACTTTTGTTTCCCCTTTCCTAGATATTAAGGGACATAAAAGTTTAAGAAACTAATCTGCCTTCCAGATGCTAACGTTCTTGTTAAATGGAGGATATTAGCATATATGATGTACTGAAAGGCAGACTTCTGACCATACATGCAATCAGGACCCGAAACAGAGAGAGATTCTTCTGGATTTGAGGATTCAGAATTACTTCCGGACATCCCCAACAGATGTCACACACGGATCTACAAATCTGTTTGGTGCCTAATGTCACAACTCAGATTTTGCCCTAATGTGCTTCATCCTTCTCTGGTCTCGCCGACTGTTTCTGCTGCCTGAGATGCTTGCTAAAGTTTCATTAGCATCAGAGCCCATCAGGAGAATTCTGACATCTCAGCTGCGGTTGTTGGTATTGATGGTCCCCAACTTTCTATTCTTCCCGGTACCAAAATAGTGCTGGTGTGCATGTAAAAGTAGAGGGGGAGGGTCTCTTCTGTGTCCATTGTCACCATTGGCCCCAAGCTTTTCTGTGCCCAGTTATAACAAAAATTTTGAATGCTCTATTAGCTCTGCCTCTAAACATACCTAATCCCTACATTCCCTGGTTCAAAAACCAGTATAAGAAACCTGCTGGGGGGTAGGTACTCTATTATATACACATGGTGTCTTCCTCTTCTCCCCATGAATCCCTCTCTTGACAACCTTCTCTCTATAAAATTAAAATTAAAAAATCCCACCAATATGAATGAACTGGGGAAACAAGGGAAGGCAGAGGAAGAAGCTGTTATTGACATGATTGGTAATCTCCCCAAAGAAATGAGATACATTCCTTTACAGAATTAAAGATTGAGACTTAGACAAATTAAATGACTTCCTGAAAATCACATGTCAGCTATGGGATAAAACAATGCTTAAAACCGTACCACCTTCCCCAATTAAATTAGAAAGAAGTTTTACAAAATGAAAGTGCTAATCCGGTAATGCTTGATAGAATTATTCAGAATTCAAATTAACATTTTGAAACAGACTTAACTCATTGGAAATATCATTAAAGCAGAACATCAAATTGATCAGATTCAAAGCAATATTATTTCTTCACTGATAGAAGTTCATTATTTATTTTGTATTCATTAATTTTTCAATTTATGTATGTTTTGTTCTTTAGAACCATTTTTTGTCTCAGAAACTAATTTACATCAACTGCTATTTGGATAAATAGGCAGAAATTTCAAATATTTTAAAAATACATCAATGTATTTCCAATGTTTTATCACTCTGAGCCACAGTTTCATTAGCTGTGAAAGAATTTTTCTAGATGATCTTTAAGAACTCTTATCTTTAATACCTAATGACTCTATATAATCTATATTTAAATAAAATGTATATAATGAATATGTTCCTGATTTCTTGTAAATTTCTTACAAAGAACATTTTGAAACAAAACCCAAATTTGATACTAGAGAAATCAAAATAAGATATTTTGGAGAGAAAAATATACTCTAATTTCTCAGAACATTTTCACCCTGATTGTAGAAATCTACCTCTCCTTGACAAACATACAATTTTTAGAATTCTTATAATAAATTTGAGCTTTTAAAGTTAATCAGATAGAGAATAAACTTGTATTAATTTAACATTATAATTACTGGAATAAAATAGAATACAGCAATATAATTCAGTTATTTTGTTACAAAATATTAATGCTATAAAAGAGTTGCCTTTTGATAGATCTATTTATTTTTTGTATATTGGGGGAACATTACCTTTAGCTGTATTGTAAAATGCCACTAAAATACACCCAGAAAAAAAAAAAAAATAGCAAACACATAGTTCTCTTCAATGGGCAAATTTGAAAGCTCTGCTTCAAGTACTATGTTTCTTTTAAGTCTCCTATTATTGCAGAACAACGTCACATGCTGTATTTGAAAGCAGAAGCAGAACAAAGAAGACGTTAACTTCATGATGGGTAATTACTTTGCTTTCATATTTAGGAATTTTAAATGTACCCACACTAAGGTTTCTCACTTGGTTTTTGTTAAATATTATCAGTGACTATTGTTTCTTTCTACCTCCATTACATTTCACACATGAAAAAGATTAACGTAATGTATCATGTCATTCTTTTGTATGTTAGTCTTTCTACTTTTGACAACTTTATTCAAAAATTTCCAAAACCAGTTTAAACATGCATGGTTTTGGAGAGATCCAGGTGAGAAATTCTAGACTGTCAGTGGACTTCTGCCTGGAAATAGAAATCATTGTGACTTATTTCAGAAAGCAATTTCCACTGCCTCACAAATACCTGGTTATGAAAGATTATCTGGGTACTGGGGTTTAAATTCACTTTCAGTGTTCAAAGAGACACTTTTTATGAATTGTGGAAGTTTTCATTTGCCAATTTTTGAACCAAAGTATCTTTGTACAAATTAAATTCAACTCAATAACCACTTATTAAATCCTACTGTATGTCAGAGAAAGTGCTGTGGATACATAGCAAAAAGAAATATAACTCTGATCTCAAAGTACTCAAAATCAAGCATAGGAAACAGAAATGGAAGTGACTAATAATCTCTTATTCTTCTTCCTCACCTTCCCTAGTCAATAAAATGCAACACCACAGTCACTCTTGCTAACATTCTATGTCCTCATTTTTTTGCCTTTTTGTCTCACAAAATGCTACACTTTCTAATTTATGTGATTCTATTTCCCTTGCTCCTAAATCTGGGCTTCTGGATGATGTTACAGAATGGCATACAATCCTGGAGACTGAAGGCAGTCCAATCACCAATTCTCTGATATTTACTAGTTGTGAACACCTCTCAAGCACTTGATTTCAAGTATCATTAGCCAGTTGGCACTCAACTTTAAAAAATAATTTTTAACACATAAATTTTATGTCTCTAGATAAAACTTTTATAATCTCCACAAATTCTCCATGCTGCCTCACCTCTTACAACTGGTTACCTTCTACATTCACTGAAACAATCATGGTTGTTAAATTGAATTAATTTAAATTGCCGTCCTCTACAACTGTATCTGCCCTCACTGCCTTTTCTCCAGCCTTGGAAGACCAGGTGCATCTTCTGTTCTTTAAGGATGTTAATTTTACCTTTTTTTTTTCCTTAATAACATACTCTCCTAATTCTTTTCAATTCTCTTTTTCAACAACAGCCTAAGTTCTTTGAGGAGAGAACCATATTTGAGTCATGACAAGTGTTTAAAAATGGATTCATTGTACATAATACATATGGAAGTGACCTAAGAAATACTAGTAACATCTTTCAGAAGACTGTTGGTAAATTGGTACAGCCACTATGGAAAATAGTATGGCGGTTCCTTAAAAAACTAAAAATAGAGCTACCATATGAACCTGCAATCCCACTCCTGGGCATATATCTGGAGAAAACTGTAATTCCAAAAGATACATGCCTACAGTGTTTGCTGCAGTACTGTTTTCAATAGCCAAGACATGGAAGCAACCTAAATGTCCATCAAGAGATGAATGGATAAAGAAGATGTTGTATATTTATACAATGGAATATTACTCAGCTATAAAAAAGAACGAAATAATGCCATTTGCAGCAACATGGTTGGACCTAGAGATTATCATACTAAGTGAAGTAAGTCAAACAGAGAAAGACAAATACCATATGATATCGCTATGTGGAATCTAAAAAACAATGATACAAATGAACTTATAAACAAAACAGAATCAGACCCACAACATAGAAAACAAACTTATGGTAACCAAAGGAGAAAGTGAGGATAAGTTAGGAGTTTGGGATTAACATATACACACTACTATATATAAAATAGATAAACAACAAGGGCCTCCTGTATAGCACAGGGAAACATACTCAGTATTTTGTAATAACATATAAGGGAAAAGAATCTGAAAAAACATATATGTATGTATAACTGAATCACCTTGCTGGACACCTGAAACTAATACAACACTGTAAATCAACTATACTTTGATAAAAATACATAAATAAATGTTTTTAAAAAGAAAATACATGTTTAAAAATATTGCTAAAGAAATGACTGATTTATGTGTTTGGCACTAATTATCTATGGAATGTCAAAACACGGTGTGCTTCATAAAATTGCATATGTTAAGAAGGGGTGTAATTTCTGTTTGATATTGTACAGTGAATTAATACTTAATCAGAAACAATCTGTTCCAGACACAAAGCAATGAGGAATAAAATATAAAAATGGAAAGCCAGTAGGACATATCTGTGCCTAAAAATAAGATTATTTTTTCTCACTGGACTTAAAAAAGACCACAAATGGAAAGTAAAGAGCAAGGCTACTGCCACAGCCCTGCTAGGTTCAAGTTCTGGAAGCATGAAGTGGCCACCAGAAATTTGAACCACCTTGTGGGGTAAGAGAACTGAAAGGGCTTCTGGTCAGACAGGACCTCAGAGCTAGGCCCAAGCATTTGAGCAGGGTTTGATCCCAATCCTGCTCAATGAAAGAAAGCAAAGAAAAGAGGCTTCAGTGACAAGACTGGAGTTTTGTCAGCAAAAAGACCAACAATTAAACCAGGGTGCCCACTGTCTCAAAGACTGGGTCTGCAAAGTCCTTAATACCTGGATATCATGATGTGATTGATTAGAAATTTAAAAATGTAAAGTATATTATACCTAAAAACATCCATGAGTTTGGAAGGGTAAAATTTAAATTACTAAGGGGTTAAAGAGAAAAATAAGACTAAAATTCTAAAATATTTAGAAGACTAAAAATTCTTAATATAAAACCTTGTAGGATTTAGGGAAAAGGCTTTTAAAGATCAGAATGTATAGGCTTAAAAGCATATAATAATACTTATATGCTCTACACAAAATTTATGAAAAAAAGAATGAAAGAAAAAAATTTTGATTAAAAGAAATAGCGAAGATTAAGAAACAAAATAAACTAGAAATGAAACAATGGGAAACTAAACTTGAAATAAAAGAGTGGACAAAATTTTAACACCAAAAGCTGCTTATTGGGGAAAAAATAAAAACAAATCAGAGAGAAACTCACAGCACCCTCCCCCCCAAATTATAAATTACTAGGAAAAAGAGGAATAGCAAAAAAACAGCACTAAGAATGAAAAGAAGGCTATAACTACAGATTAACTAGACATTAAACAATCATAAATGAAACATGTAAATTTTATGTTTTAGATAAAATACATAATTTTCTAAAAAACATAACCAAAGTTGATTCAAAATGATACAGAAAATCTAAATAAAGCACTAAGTATTAAAGAAATCAAATCCATTTTCAAATATATTCTGTGGCCCCTATTCCCTAAAACAGGCCCAGTCAACTTTATAAGGGAGTTTTCTATATCATCAAGGAGTAGAAATTACATATGTTATATACATTTTGTTTTTCCAGAGAATAGGAAAAGAAGGAAAGTGTTCCAACTAATTTTACAAGTTAAACTTTGCTAACAAACAACAGAAATGAACACATCAAAGAGAAAATGTATTCAGAGTAATCCCACTTATGAAACTATATTAAAAAAATCTAAATAAAAGGCAATTTAATCTAGCAGTAACTTAAAACAGTAGACCATAGTCAACAATGTTAAAGGCAAGCAACATCAGAAAATTGAATAAAAATTAGCATATTAACAAAGGGAAAAACTCTATGCAAAAATGTCCAAAACAGTGCCTTTGATAAAATCAAACCCTTATTCATGATTTTAAAAATAAGCCTTTGCAAACTAAGAAAAAATGTAATGTCTATAATCTGACAAATTTATTCCCAAACATACAACAATCATCCTTCTTAATGGTAAAATTTTAGAAGCCAGCTATTTAAGCTCAGAATAAAGCACCAGTTTTATTCAACTTTGTAATAGATGTTCCAGTCAAGTTGATAAAAAAGGAAAATTATAAAAATTGGAAAAGAAAACTCTATGTTAAAAATGTACATACCCTTTGACTTAACAAATCCACTTGAAGTGTAATATTTTAATAACACATAGTTGTACCAGAAGACATGCACAAAATGTTTACCAAAACGTTTAAAACAGCAAAGATAAGGCAAATCAAGCAAAATCCGTTTTTAAAAATAGAAAATTTTAAATGTTCAACACTGTGTAAATGGATTAAACAACTGTCACTTGTTCACACAATGGAATACTACACAGTAGCTAAAATGAATGAAACTAGAATTATGTATATTAACATGGAAAATATTTTAGGATAAAAAATCAATTTGTAGAATGCTATACATACAATAATATTTCTATATTGATGAAAAATTCCACATTTGTACTTTCTCGCTTAAGTACTCATATCTAGTTAATGTGTACATATGCATGAAAAAGTGAAATATTAATTTCAAGATAGTAATTAACTCTGGGAAAGAAGAGATGATAATGGTATGAATGGTAAACAGTTAAACATGGATTCCAACCATCTCTGGAAGGCTTGCTTTATTAAAGAATAATGTCCATAGCAGACATGGAAGAATATTTAATCTTGCTAAAACCTGTTGGATGGCATATTGGTTTTTATGTTATTTCTCTATAGTTTTATTTCTGTTAGAAATATTAAAAAATTTTTAAAAATAAACAAAAACAATAACCAAAGTGTCCTTAAGGTAGATTTTCTTACTTGCAAATCTTCACTCTCCCCTTGCCACACTTCATGGGAAGAATATCCTTCTCAACACATTCATGTGCCACTTTGTCATAAGGTTTGCTTTGGTCAGTACAATGTGAGTAAAAGCTGTGAAAGGTAGGGCAAGTTTTTGTGCCCCTCTTGTATACGTCTACTTTCCCATGAAAACATCACATCTCATATGGGAATCTGCATCATGCTGGTCTTGGAATTAGAGGACATATTGGAGCAGACCTACATCTGACATTGAACTTGGACAAGAGTCAGCATCTAACCCACAGGCACTGGCATAAAATGTGAGAGAGAAATAAATCTACAGTTACATAAGCCACTGAAAGCCAAAGGTTATTTGTTACAGAGCCCTTTTGCAGCAAAAGCTGTCAAATAAAGCCCAATATTATTATAGTATAGAATATTAATGCAAAACATCATAAAATTGCATATTAGTGTATAAAACTGCCTCATATATTCAATATCAGAGACATGTTCATAAAATATACCCAATGACCTTCATTTTAAGTTGGTTCATGTTCACTACCCCCAACCCAATATACAACAAGAACACATGCATCATGCAAATTTCTACAATGAATAATCAGCAAAAATTAATCCTATAGCTAATGTGTAAAATTCCTTCTAAGGAAGAAGAGAATAGCATTTAAATATTGCTAAGCTATAATGCATAATTTAAAATATAAAACCAGCAAAAATATAATATGATTTTGAATTTAGTTAGTACTGTTAAGGCTTTTCACATCTTGGTAACAGATTTTTGTGGTTAATTTTCATCAGCCAAATACCACCCATATTTTGTCATATAATTTTATTTGTAGAGAAAATAGTCTCTGAAGTACAGGAATTTCTATAATAAGTGATTACGGGACATTTCTAAGCTACTAAGCAATGATGTCAACCTCTAGTTTTTGCTAGTTACTACTAGAACAAGAGAAGAGACTGTCTTAGAAATTCTGTGTACTCTATAGTGGAGCTAAAAAGAGTGAGGAAGAAGCAAGTCTTTGGATTCCACCTAATCACTGAGTCACACAATTACAGAGCTGGAGCCCTACCAATCCACCCTACTATGAGATATTGACAATGTGAAAAATTGTCACCCTGTCTTTGGTAACCATCAGAATTCCTATTCAGATTATTCCTCCCTCTGAAATCAATTAAAAGGCTGATTAAAATATTTTAAGAAATTATTTTTCAAGTTTCATAGAATAGAGATAAAAGAAATTAACATGCCAAAATCTTAGTATAAAATTACGCAGAGAAGCAAGCAGAGCACAGAAACCCACTTTATCCCTAAAGATATTTTCCAACCATGATAATATTGTACTGATGCTTTTTTGATCTCATAAGACACTGAAACAGAACCCAAAGCCTGGGACTTCCCTGGTGGTCTAGTGGTTAAGACTCCGTGATTCCACTGCAGGGGGCATGAGTTCGATCCCTGGTCAGGGATCTAAGATTCCTGCATGCCACGCGGCATGGCCAAAACCCAAAGCCCTAGGCTTTCCTATGATAGAGAGTGTAACAGGAGACATCTATATACCTCCATCAAGAGAGCTAGTACCTCAAAGGCTATTCTCAATGTAAGTGTAGTGTGACTCAAGAGTAAACCCATCCCAAGGGACTTTAAGAAAAGTGATTTGGCAATAGCAGAGTTGAGAGTGTATAGAGAGAGAGAGAGAGAGAGAGAGTGTGTGTGTGTGTGTGTGTGTGTATGTGAGATAAATCTCAGTCTCACTATATCAATATAAACACAAAAGTACTGACTGCCACCACGAAAAGACATCACATCTAATCAACATCACCATAGAATGTCTGCCAGTTTTGCATGTACATAAAACTGGAGCTAAAAAACAAAACAAAACAAAACAAAACTGGAGCTAGGTGGCTGGGATATAAGAGCCAGATGTACATAAATCACACCAAGTGTTAACACTTTAGAGTTGCCTGATTTACATACAGGTAAATCTCACAACCAGTTGGGTAGGATTAACAACAAGCCTATTCACTTATAGCTAGGACCACCTTATTGTGATTCACTAAGTATATAAAACCCAAATATTCATAACTCAATGATACTTGTTCTCCCTACAAGGATTTCTCTCCTTTACAAGAGTGGAGATTCACACCTTCAGTGAGAATCTGAAAACTTATTTTAAGTATGAAGGCAAAGTAAAGATACTTTCAGACAAAACTAATAAAGTTGATCACAGGTGGAGCTGCACTGAAATCTATAGGATACACTCTATGTAAACAGAAAGAGGTCCCAGATGAAGGGGCTGAAATGAATGGAAGAAAAGCACAGGAAGTAAACACGTGAATAAATTTAAACAAATACTTACTGAAACAAAGAGATAATACAATGTTTAATGGGATTATATACATAGATTTCAAATACAGAACAGGAAAAACTTGTCAAGAGGAAGATAAATTAAAGTGTTCTGTGGGTCTTATATTGTTTTGGAAGGACAATATAAGTTTTGCAGTAGCTAAAACTTCCAATAAGAGTTGAATAAAAGTGGAAGAGTGGGCATCCTTGTCTTGTTCCTGATCTTAGAAGAAACGCTTCCAGCTTTTCATATTGAGTATGATGTTAGCTGTCGGTCATGTATGGCCTTTTTATGTTGAGATCTGTTCCCTCTGTATTCACGTTGTTTAGCGTTTTCATCATAAGTGGATGTTGAATTTTGTCAAAAGCTTTTTCTTCATCTGTTAAGATGATGATATGATTTTTATTCTTCAATTTGTTAATGTGGTGAATCAACAAATTGATTTGTGGATACTGAACCATCCTTGCATCCCTTGGATAAATCTCACTTGATCAGGATGTGTGACCCTTTTAAGGTATTTTTGAATTCTGTTTACTAATATTTTGCTGGGGATTTTTGCATCTACATTCAATCAGTGATATTGGCCTGTAATTTTCTTTTTTGTGTGTTTTGTCTGATTTTGGTATCAGGGTGATGCTGACCTCATGAATGAATTTGGAGGCATTCGTTCCTCTGCAAATTTTTGGAATAGTTTTTTTTTTTTTTAAACATCTTTATTGAAGTATAATTGCTTTACAATGGTGTGTTACTTTCTGCTTTATAACAAAGTGAATCAGTTATACATATACATATGTTCCCATATCTCTTCCCTCTTGCATCTCCCTCCCTCCCACCCTCCCTTGGAATAGTTTGAGTAGAATAGGTGTTAACTCTTCTCTGAATGTTTGGTAGAATTCACCTGTGAAACTGTCTGATCTTGGACTTTTGTTCGTTGGGAGTTTTTTAATTACTGATTCAATTTTATTACTGGTAATTGGTCTGTTCTTATTTCCTTTTTTTTTTTTTCCTGGTTCAATCTTTGGAGACTATATTTTTCTAGGAATTTGTTCATTTCTTCTAGCTGTTAATTTTATTGTCATATAATTGTTCATAGTAATCTCTTATGATCCTTTGTATTTCTGTGGTGTCAGTTGTAACTTCTTTTTCATTTATGATTTTATTGATTTGGGTCCTCTCCCTTTTTTCTTGGTGAGTCTGCCTAAAGGTTGATCAATTTTGTTTATCTTTTCAAAGAATCAGCTCTTAGTTTCATTGATCTTTTCTATTGTTTTTTAATCTCTATTTCATTTATTTCTGTTCTGATGTTTATGATTTCTTTCCTTCAACTAACTTTAGGTTTTGTTTGCTCTTCTTTTTCTAGTTCATTGAGGTGTAAGGTTGGGTTGTTTTTGAGGTTCTTCTTGTTTTCTGAGATAGGCTTGTATCATTATAACCTTCCCTCTTAGAACTGCTTTTGCTTTGTCATATAGGTTTTAGATCACTGTGCTTTCATTTTCTTTTGTCTCTAGGTATGTTTTGATTTCCTCTTTGGATTTTAGTGACCAATTGGTTGTTTAGTAGCATATTGTTTAGCCTCCATGTGTTTGCTTTTTTTTGCAAATCTTTTCTTGTAGTTGATTTCTAGTCACAAAGCATGTGGTCAGAAAAGATGCTTGATATGATTTCAGTCTTAAATCTACTGTGACTTGTTTTGTGGCCTAGCATGTGATCTATCCTGGAGAAGGGCCATGCTCACTTGAAAAGAATGTGTATTCTGTTGCTTTGGGGTGGAATGTTTATACATACATATATAAAATCTATCTGGTCTAATGTGTTGTTTAAGGCCAGTGTTTCATTATTGATTTTCTGTCTGGATGATCTGTCCATCAATGTAAGTGAAGTGTTAAAGTCCCCTACTATTATTGTGTTACTGTTGGTTTCTCCTTTTATGTCCATTCATATTTGCTTTATATATTTGGGTTCTACTATGTTGGATACATGTATATTTACAACTGCTATATCTTCTGCTTGGATTGATCCCTGGATCATTATGTATTGTCCTTCATCTCTTGTTACAGTCTTTGTCTTAAAGTCTGTTTGGTCTGATATAAGTATTGCTAACCTGGCTTTCTATTCATTTCCATCTGCCTAGAATACCTTTTTCTATCCCCTTTCAGTCTCTGTGTGTTTTTAGATCTGAAATGAATCTCTTGTAGGCAGGATATATATGGATCTTGTTTTTGTATCCACTCATCCACTCTATGTTTTTTGATTGAAGCATTTTCCCATTTACATTTAAAGTAATTATTGATAGGTATGTACTTATTGCCATTTTGTTAATTGACTTTGGGTTGTTTTTGTAGTTTTTTGATCCTTTCTTCTTTTGCTCTCTTCTATTGTGTTTTAATGACTGTCTTTAGTGTTATGTTTGGGTTTCTTTTTCTTTTTTTGTGTTTGTATCTATTATCGATGTTTGGTTTGTGGTTACCATGAGGCTCTATTTAGCAATATATACATGATTATTTTAAGTTGCTGATCTCTTAAGTTTGAACACATTTTAACAATCCTGCATTTTTACTGCCCTCCCCCCAATTTTTACTGTTTTACATGATATTTACATCCTTTTGTTTTGTGTATCCCCTAACTGCCTATAGTGGATATAAGGGGATGATTTTACTATTTTTGTCTTTTAATCTTCCTATCAGCTTTATAAGTGGCTGAGCTATTACTGTTACTGTATATTTGGCTTACCAGTGAGATTTTTCCATTTGTAATTTTCACACTGTGGTAGTTGTGGCTTTTTCTTTTCCATTTAGAGAAGAAGTCCCTTTAACATTTCTTTTGAAGCTTGTTTTGTGGTGTTGAACTCTCTTAGTTTTTGCTTGTCTGTAAAACTTTTGATCTCTCCTTCAAATCTGAATGAAAGCCTTGCCAGGTAGAGGACTGTTGGTTGTAGGTTTTTCCATTTCATCACTTTAAATATATTGTGCCACTTTCTTCTGGTCTGTAGAGTTTCTGCTGAAAAGTCATCTGATGGTAGCATGGGAGTTCCCTAGTATGTAATACTTCTTTTCCTTTGCTGCTTTTAATATTTTCTCTTTATCTTTAATTTTTGATATTTTAATTACATTGTGTCTTAATGTGGTTATCTTTGGGTTGATCCTGTTTGGGACTCTTTAAGATTCCCTGATCTGAAGGTTTGTTTCCTTTCCCAGGTTAGGGACGTTTTCAGCTAGTATGTCTTCAAATATGTTCTTTGCCCCTTTCTCTCTCTCTTCTCCTTCTTGGACCCCTATAATATGAATTAAATTGTCCTCATATTTTTAAAAATTATTTTTCCTTTTTTCTGTTCAGCTTCAGTGATTTCCACTACTGTGTCTTCCACTATGCTGCACTGATAAATTCAGTAAAGTTGCAGGATGCAAATTTAATATACAGAAATCTGTTGTGTTTCTATACTATAAAAATAAACTATCAGAAAGAGAAATTAGGAAAACAATCCCATTTATAGTTGCATCAAAAAGAATAAAATACCTAGGAATAAATCTAACTAAGGAGGTAAAAGTCCAGCACTCAGAAAGCTGTAAGATACTGATGATAGAAACTGAAGACAACATAAACAGATGGAAAGATTACCATGATAATGGACTGAAAGAATCAATATTGTTAAAATGACCATACTATCCAAGGCAATCTATGGATTCAGTGCAATCCCTATCTAAATATGAATGGTATTTTTCACAGAACTTGAACAAACAATTCTAAAATTTGGATGGAAACACAAAAGGCCCTGGGTAACCAACCACTCCTGAGAAAAAAAGAACAAAGTTGGAGGCATCATGCTTCCTGGCTTCAGACTATAATACAATGCTATAATAATCAAAACAGTATGGTACTGGCACAAAAACAGACACATAGATTAACAGAACAGAATGAAGACCCCAGAAATAAATCTACACATATATCAGAATTAATCTACAACAAAGGAGGCAAGAATATACAATGGGGAAAAGACAGCCTCTTCAATAAGTAGTGCTGGGAAAACTGGACAGCTACAGGCAAAATCATCAAACTGGACTACTTTCTCACATCTTATAAAAAAATACACTCAAAATAGATTAAAGATTTAATTATAAGACCTGAAACCATAAAATTTCTAGAAGAAAACACAGGCAGTACACTCTTTGACATTGAGCTTAGCAATATTTTTGGATATGTCTCCTCAGGCAAGGAGAAAAAAAGCAAAAATAAACAAATGGAACTACATCAAACTAAAAAGCTTTTGCACAGTGAATAAAACTATCAATAAAATTAAAAGGCTGCCTACTGAATGGGAGAATATATTTGCAAACAATATCTCTGACATGGGGTTCTATCCAAAATATACAAGGAACTCATACAACTAGACATCAAAAAAAAAAACAACCCAATTAAAGAATGTGCAGAGGACCTGAATAGACATTTTTCCAAAGAAGACATACAGATGTCCAATAGACACATGAAAAGATGCTCAACATCAGTAATCATCAGGGAAATGGAATTAAGACCACAATGAGTTATTACCTCACACCTGTCAGAATGGCTATTGTCAAAAAGAAGGAAATAAGGGTTGGCAAGAATGTGGAGAAAAGAGAACATTTGTGTACTGTTGCTGGGAATATAAATTGATGCAACCACTATGAAAAACAGTATAGAGATTCCTCAAAAAATTAAAAATATAATTACCATACAATCTAACAATTTCACATCTGAGTTTCTAGCTGAAGAAAATGAAAACACTAATTTGAAGATATATATGCACCCCTACGTTCACTGTAGCATTACTTACAATAGCCAAGATATGGAAGCAACCCAAGTGCCCATTAATAGATGAATGGATAACGTAGATGTGGTATATGTACACAATGGAATTTTACTCAGCCATAAAGCGTGAAATCTTGCCTTTTGCGACAACATGCATGGACCTAGTGGGAATTAAGCTAAGTGAAATAAGTCAGACAGAGAAAGACAAATACTGTATGATTTCACTTATATGTGAAATCTAAAAAACAAATGAACAAACATAACTAAACAGAAAACATAGTCATAGATACAGAGATTAAATAGGTGGTTGTCGGGGGAAGGGGGTACGGGAGGAGAGAAGTAAATGAGAGAGATTAAGAGGTACATACTTTCAGTTAGAAAATAAATGAGTCATGGGTATGAAATGTACAGTGTGGGGATACAGCCAATAATTATGTAATATCTGTGCTTGGTGACAGATGACAACTAGACTTATTATAGTGATCATTTTGAAATGTATAGAAATGTCAAATCACTATATTGTGTACCAGGAACTAAAATAATGTTGTAGATCAATTATACTTCAAAAACAAATAAACCAACAAACTCATATAAAAAGAGATCAGATTTGTGGTTACCAGAGGTGGGGATTGGGGGGGACTGGATGAAGGTAGTCAAAAGGTACAAGTTTCCAGTTATAGGTTAAATGAGCACTTGGGCTGTAATGTCCAACATAATAAATATAATTAACACTGCCAAAAATTAAATCCTAAGAGTTCTAATCACAAAGAAAAAATACTTTGTTTCTATGTCTTTAATGTTGTATCTATATGAGATGATGGATGTTCACTAAACTTGTTGTGGTAATCACTCCATGCTGTATGTAAGTCACATCATTATGTTATACATCTTAAACTTACACAGTGCTATATATCAATTATATCTCAATAAAACTGCAAGAAAAAAAAGAAAAAGTTTTTAAAAAATCAATGTATATAGAAAGTAAAAGAATGGAAAGAGATGAGTCAAGAAAATTCTAACCAAAAGGAACAGGGGTTGCTGTATGATTTACTGAGAGAACAGAAGGTAAGGTAACAGAAAGGCATTATCAAAGATAAAGAGTTTCATTTTATAGTAAATAAAAGTTCAATTTGTGAGAAAGATAGTGCAGTGTGGAATGTCTATGTACCCTAATAACAGCTATAAGCATTAGCATTAATGATACTTAAACATATAAATGTAGAGCAAAATAAGTCATAGAGATAAACCTATACTATGATTCCATTTTTATAAATTTAAAAATCATATAAAACTAAATGACATTTTTAGGGATATATAATATATATGAGGTTATCTCAGGGGGTTCTAAGTGAAGGGTAATATTTTCACTATTAAACCGAGTGGTAGTAACAAGCGTGTTTGCTTTATTATTTTTTTTAAAGTATGTGTGTACATTTGTACATTCCTACCTATTCCTATGACAATTTTTTAAAATGTGAAACTTCAGGTCCTAAAAGAATAAATGGCATAGTTAAGGTAACACTGTTAGTGATAATATCTACAATATCTGTCTCCTACTGCATTATTTTTTTCTTTTACAATATGATTGATTTAACTTCCTTAATAACAACTCTTATGTTCCTCAATGGCCCATTTGTACAAAGATATATGATATGTTTATACATACCTTATTTCTTGGAAAATACATGTGAGTAACATTTTTATTTTATCAACTCATTTAGTAACTCAAATATTCATTCCTGAATAACTACACAGTTACCTAGTGTTGTAACTTAATTTGCAATTATCTTGGAGTCATTTTGCCTGACTTAAATCTCTCTCCCCTTCTTCTATAAACAGAAATCTTCTTTACTATGGGCATATTATTTCATGAGTTTTAAGTCTTCTTGATCCTGCCTCAGAGATGAGCAGATAACCTAGAATCTGGACCTGGTGAATGAAAATACCACAGTCCCCATAGCAATACTGATTGGTTGGGTTGTGCATGTGGCCTGACACCGGCCAATGAAAGCCTTCCAAGGTGTCACATTGGAATTACTGGGTTATACTCTCCTTCCATCTAGAATTATGGAAATTAAAGATGCTGTAAGCCTGGGGGGACCAGTTGTCTTTCTCATCTCACAGCTAGAACCAGACTCAGAATGTAGTCAACAGGGAGCACAATGGCATCAGTAAATGAAGAACAAAAGAAATAGATTACTGATGACTGCTAGAACAAATAATGTGAGCATTAACTTCCCACTTTTTGTTTGTTTAAAGAAATTTGAGTTGGTTCCTGCCACCTATAACCCCAAAGTATTGACTATTTCAGTCCTTATAAAACCTTAAATCAGGGATTGAAACCAAAAGGCCTAGAGGAACCAGGCAAGCAAATGGGTTAAACTAGCCAGGTAAATATTACAATACTTTTCACCCCCTTACTTCCTGGTTTTCCAAAGCCCTTAAATCTCTAAATTTTGTCTCTGCAAAAGAATAAAAATATTACTGTTAAAAAATAAGAATTTCTAAGTCTTAGCCAAATGCTATAAGCAATAGAACACTTGACACTGATGGATCTGGAGAGTTCATCCCCCATCAGAGGGTGCAGCTACTATTAGGCTCCAGCAGACATTTGTAATTCAAGCATGTAGGCCCAGTGTGGATGTATTTTCTGATTTTTCAAGAGAAGATAAATTTTTTTCATTTTGGAGAAATTACCCTATTTTTAATTGTGACAATTAATTCAAGTTTGTTTTAAAAAATGTGTATGCCAAACAAAACACATCTCCAGACAAGATTCATCTGCAGAGCCAGCAGTATGGAACATGTCTCTCATTGTAATCACCTCAATATGACCTTTTAGATAGTTCTCAAGAGTTCTTCTTTCTCTCTCTGTCTCCTTCCCTCCCTCTCTCCCTCGCTCCACCCCACGCCCCTCTCTCCTTCTCTCCCACACCTACAGGTCTGTATGTCTACCTGGTAGTTAAAAAAACTATCTTGGTTAGTGAAGTCAAATAGAAAAAATTGTAAGCTAAGTTTTTCATACTGTAAGGAAAAGATACATTCATGGCTTATATCAGTTAATCACTATTAATTGTTAGTCTTTTTGATTAAAAGAGTAGACGAAGAGTAATAGTTTTAAACAATAGAGATATGTTGTTAAATATAGAGAAAACACTATTAGGGGTTACCTAGGTAAAATGTTATGATTATATGATGTGGTCAGGCATATTTTGGAATAAACACACACGTGTACTTACGTACATCATCACTTTTCAAATAAGAGAACAACACATTGAATTAGAATTAAACAATCTTGATTTAGTTCACAAAGGGAATGGCTGTGTTGAGAAATATTGATGATGGTTCCAACAAGGTGTCAATAGTTTGACACTCTGTAAAAGTTTTGGCATTTTCAATATCATAAAACAGAAAGGAAAACTGGGGTAGAGATTCAAAATATATTTTCAGGAGAAAAATGTCTGAGCTCTTTTGGTTGAAAAACATCAGTAATGGATAAAAGGGGATGCATGGGTCTGTTACTCAAAGTATATTTTAGCAAAAGAACATGTAATTAAAAAAATTAAATTGTAATTAACATAAACAAGGATTAAAGACCTAAATTTAAGGCCAGACACTGTAAAACTCTTAGAGGAAAACATAGGAAGAACACTCTTTGACATAAATCACAGCAAGATCCTTTCTACCCACCTCCTAGAAAAATGGAAACAAAAACAAAAATAAACAAATGGGACCTAATGAAACTTAAAAGCTTTTGCACAGCAAAGGAGAACATAAATAAGACAAAAAGACAACCCTCAGAATGGGAGAAAATATTTGCAAATGAAGCAGCTGACAAAGGATTAATCTCCAAAATTTACAAGCATCTTATGCATCTGAGTATCAAAAAAACAAACAACTCAATCCAAAAATGGGCAGAAGACCTAAACAGACTCTTCTCCAAAGAAGATATACAGATTGCCAACAAACCCGTGAAAGGATGCTCAACATCACTAATCATTAGAGAAATGCAAATCAAAACTGCAATGAGGTATCACCTCACACCAGTCAGAATGGCCATCATCAAAAAATCTACAAACAATAAATGCTGGAGAGGGCGTGGAGAAAAGGGAACCCTCTTACACTGTTGGTGGGAACGTAAATTGATACAGCCACTATGGAGAACAGTATGGAGGTTCCTGAAAAAACTAAAAACAGAACTACCATACGACCCAGCAATCCCACTACTGGGCATATACCCCGAGAAAACCATAATTCAGAAAGAGTCATGTACCAAAATATTCATTGCAGCTCTGTTTACAATAGCCAGGAAATGGAAGCAACCTAAGTGTCCATCGACAGATGAATGGATAAAGAAGATATTGGACATATATACAATGGAATATTACTCAGCCATAAAAAGAAACGAAATTGAGTTATTTGTAGTGAGGTGGATGGATCTAGAGTCTGTCATACAGAGTGAAGTAAGTCAGAAAGAGAAAAACAAATACCGTATGCTAACACATATATATGGAATCTAAAAAAAAAAAGTGGTTCTGATGAACCTAGGGGCAGGACAGGAATAAAGACGCAGACGTAGAGAATGGACTTGAGGATACGGGGAGGGGGAAGGGTAAGCTGGGACGAAGTGAGAGAGCGGCATGGACATATATACACTACCAAATGTAAAATAGATAGCTAGTGTGAAGCAGCCACATAGCACAGGGAGATCAGCTCGGTGCTTTGTGACCACCTAGAAGGGTGGGATAGGGAGTGTGGGAGGGAGACGCAAGAGGGAGGGGATATGGGGATATATATATACGTATACCTGATTCACTTTGTTATAAAGCAGAAACTAACACACCATCATAAAGCAATTATACTCCAATAAAGATGTTAAAAAAAATAAAATAAATAAAATAAACATGTGTAAATACATTTAATATTGTTTCATTAAGGGTGAAGGCAAAGGACGTTATCTTTATAGCATTTATAAATTGACTTGGATTGCTAGCCATAACCCATCAGCAGAAAAATTGGGGATACAATTAGGAGTAACTAAATAAACCAAGAAGATATGATTCATGGAATCTGAAAAACTTTTCAGGGTACAACCAACCTATAAAGTCACAGTAGTCTCATCCACCTAAGTGATGGTACTAAGATGGTACCTCTATACTTCTGGCACATAAAGAACTTCTTCATCAGTCAGCTATTGTTGTTGTACAAACCATGCAAAAACTTGGTGGCTGAAAATGATATCTGTGCCTTATTGCTTACTAGTCTATCCTATGGCTGGCAGTTCTTCTGGTTTTATCTGGGCTTTCTCATGCATCTGTAGTTAGCTGTGGGACAGATATGCAGCTGTGCTAATTTTGTCTGGACTCACTCACATGTTAGGAATCGATCTACCATTGACTGTGCAAATCAGCTCCCCTCCATGTGTCTTCTCATCCTCCAGGAGGCTAATACAGGCTTATTCTCATAACGAAGGCAGAAGAGCAAGAGGGAGAAGAAAAGCATGCACGGACTCTTGAGTCTTAGGCTCTGAACTGGCACATTGTCACTCCTACACATTCTGCTGGCCTAGGCAAGTCACAGGTCAGATTCAAGGACCAGGGAAATAAACTCCAGCTCATAATGGAAAGAACAGGAGAAATTTTTCACATTGCAAAATTTGTGAATACGGGGAAGGTTGGAAAATCTGTACCATTGTAATCAGTCCACCAAAATACACCCAGCAGAGATAATGGACATGGAAGGTCTTTGAATTTTGTTTAAAAGAGAAAATATAATTTACAAGCAGCTTACCATAGTCCATCACACACACACAAACACATACATATACACACACACACAATCCCCCTCCCTCCCTCTCATTCCTCCTAAAATTTGTGCCTTTTACTACAGCTCCAAAATATCTAAGGAGAAAAGCTTTAGCTAAATGCTATTTTTAATGCAACATCAAAGAGAAAGTAGAGAACAGTGGTGGATCAGTTATGAAAAGGTGCTTCTTATGAGCTCAGACTGCAAAGGTAGAACACTGCCTATGGCAGTGCATCCCATAGCAAAGAGAATGCCATGACCATGGCTTTGAGAGGTCTGAAAGCTTCAGAAATCCATAACCAGACTGGCTTCATACATAAGAAACAGTGTGTCATTGTCAGGGCACATAGTCTAAGTATGTATTATACATACTTTTGCGTGTTTTGTTATACAGCAATACCTGATGGATGTTCAGGGAAATACCAGGTTTCAGACATGCAGATTCCACATCAAGCTTTGTTTAAATAGACAATTTCAGCATTTAATCTTCAGAGACTCTTTAAATGCTAACTTGTACTTCATTGACTATGTTATCTATGAATAATTGAGTCAAATATCTTCCTTACATTTCAGGTATCATTTATTTACTGAGCATGTTTGGAAAAGTCACAGAGGTATTCTGAAACTTACTTAAAACTCATCTAAGGGAATGTCATAATCATATCCATTATCCCTATGGATATCCTCAGACCTTGGTACGAATTTTATGTTTCCTAACCCACCCTCCTAATTCCCACCTTTCTCTCACAGAATCAATCACTATGTTCTGTCTTCTTAATATTTCTTTAAGTTTGCTGCAGTTCATCCTTTTCTCTCATTTCCAATATCACAAACCTCAATACAATTACATATTTTCTTGCCCAGAATAGTTCCCCAAATTTTATTTATAGTTAATCCTTTCCAATTTACCTGCATTATTTTATCCACATGTATTTTCATAAACACAAATATGAACAGGTTATTTTACTGTTTTGAATTATTCCAATACTTCCTGAAAATATTTGGGAAAGCATCATTATTAAGACATCAAAGGCTTCCATAGCATATTTCTAGCCTGCCTCTACAGTCCGTTTCCCTCCCCTTGCTCTTTATTCTTCATCTGGATTCAAATCCTTGGAGATCTGTAACACTCTCATCCAGCATCTCCTATGCTGCTAATATGCTTTTTTTGATTAATTCTAATATATCCTCCTGGTTTTATCTTCAGAATCCCTTCCCCAAAGAACCTTTCTTTGACTCACTGAATCTGCATTAGAGCTCTTCTTCTGCTTGTATGTCTTCCATAACACTTACTACCCTACATAACTGCCCCAGTCACCAACAGACTATATATTGCTTGAGGAAAGGTCTCTTGTGTTCGGGTGTGTGTGTGTAGCTTTAATAAATTCATAAAATGGCTGTCATTTCACCAACAGAAGCCAGAGACAGAATTTGAGATTCTCCTTACCCCATATTTTATTCTCAAAAATTGAATCTTAATTAAACAAAATATCTCAATTAAGTTTTATTCTAAGAGTACCCAACTTCCAAAATGTAGAAACTAAAAAATGGATGGTTTCAAGGGAAGACAATATAATTCTGTGTTTAATAAAGTGACAGAGAATCAAAGAGTTGGAGGAAACTCAAATGTATCTAGTATAATGTAATCCCATCTACTGAAATAATGTCTTTAGTAATGTCTATATTCTATTTTGAGTGTGTTCTTAGTTGTGTTTTATGAATAACCATTTAGAGAGCTGTTCAATATATCCATCTTTACTAGGTAATTATTCTTATACTGTTTAAGTAATGAGTATTATTTTTAGAACCTCCTGAAGTTGATATTTCTTTGTTAACTTCACTATAAACAAAACTAAAACCAAATTGTCCTAAGCAAGCTTATTCTGTCTGTTTAACAGATTGCAAAATGTCTTCAAAATGGACTTTATTAATAAAAAAGGCATGATTAGTCATTTGAATGTGATGAAAATGAAAGGAAGCCATGAAAGAAGTAAAATGGCCTCTTTTATTGTACACCTGCCATTATGAAAATTCATCTCTGTTTATTACTTATGGTAGAATGTTATAAATTGGATCATAGCCTTAATCCATGTAACATTACAATGATTTCTGGAGCCATTCAATCACAGACTAAGGGTAAATGATAGCCACTCAATTTTTAATCACTTTAGAAAGCTATAAACACATGATATTGAAATATAAAATACTAGTGCCTATAAAATAATGGTTTTTTTCCTATTGTTAAAGCAACTTCCAGTCAGTCTTAGGGTATATTTCAATAGAAATTAATCTATTGTCATTGAAATAATAAACAGTAACTCTGAACTTGGAATTTTTATGTTATTTTTTTCCAGTGAAGATTCTGTACTTCCTGGCAATTTTTATTGACTTATTTATTTTGTAAAATGTTATTTACCTATTTACACATATATACAAACCACTTATTTGTTGCGGTTCACATACTTTCCTTTCCTTTTATCTCTCACCTGTATGTCCAGCTCTCCCATAGAACATTATATCCTTGTCTTCTAATCTCCCCCATGTGCCCCCATTGTCTTAGGGAATGACAGGCAAATGCTACATGGGGGAATTGGTGCATTCTCCAAATCAAAGTAGTTGTCAAAAGACAGAATGACCCACATTCCCCAAAGAACTGCATATGATGCATTTTTTGTCGAAGATTTCTCAGGCTAGACTATGTAGTAAATACAGGTCATACAAAAAACAAGATATCATTCTTGAGTAGTACCAGATATTACAGAATATGTGTGGGCAGAAAAGTTGCAGAGGTGAAATACAGGCACCTCTATATGATCTTTGAGCACAGCTAGTAAATGCTGGAATTATTTTCTGTAGTGTCTATTTGTGAAAACAATCTCGCTCAAGACATCCTTGATTTATGTCCACAGCTTTACGTGGGTACATTTCCTGGTAGCAGAAAATTCTGCCTACTTAAGCAACAAGGAAATCTATAAACTCAAAAATAAATGACAGTTAATGGAGCTCCAGGCAGGGTCTGCTGGTACACTGTTCCCACTCCTCAGTGTTCCTGTTGGTCTGTACTTCTCCTTGTGTGTGGCTATTTTATTGGGTTGATAGTGAGATAGCCATGGAACTTCCAAGCTGAACATCTTTATTTGTCAGTGTCCATATGAAGAACATGTACATATTTTTTTTCACCTCTCCTTTTCAGAAGTACATAAACCTTTCCTAGAAACCTTTAGCAGATTTCTCCTTAGTTCTCATTGGTCAGGGTTGTATCATGCATATAACCTGGTTGGATCATGTGACAATTATCACCAATAAAATAGTCATGCCAGGATGGGCTTTGATTAATCACTGAATGATGGATGAAATGGATATTAGGAAATTAAGCAAGAACATACTACAGCAACATATATTTGGTAATTTTGTGAGCTAATTTATGAGAATAAACTTTTAAAAGAAAGAGTTTTTCTTTATTGCTTATCATTGAATTTGTCACCAAGACAAATGTGTGTGTGTTTTCCTAAATGATTATGAGAACGGATATTTCAAAATAATTGCATTTTTTCTTCAATATCTGCAAGTAGTCAACCCATTACTGAATGGTGAGAAATAAAACACACAATTTTCACATTGAGTATTTGAGATTTACCCTTTCAGATATTTTCCAAAAGCAATGATACTCTAGGGTAAATACAGAGCTCTCTTTGTAAAGATCTGAGATGACTAAATGAGGAATGAGTGCATCTGAAACTACAGGTACATTCATTTTACATTCTTGTTAACTGGGTTAGGTGGGTGTGACTCAAAGTCATGAAGATGAGAGAGGGGAAAACAGATTACCAAGGGTAGGCTGGACACTCTTCCTCAATGATGTCCCTATCCTACCCTCTCTGAAATTTCTTCAAATGCCAGATAATTTTGGACTGTTTCTTTTTTGTTTGTTTTTTTTGTTGTTGTTGTTGCTGCTTTTATCTCTATTATTATTATTATTATTATTGGGTCTTCGTTGCTGTGTGCAGGCTTTTTCTAGTTGCTGTGAGCGGGGGCTACTCTTCGTTGCGGTGGGCGGTCTTCTCATTGTGGTGGCTTCTCTTTCTGTGGAGCACAGGCTCTAGGTGTGCAGGCTTCAGTAACTGCAGCACATGGGCTCAGTAGTTGTGACACAGGGCCCTAGAGCACGTGGGTTCAGTAGTTGTGGTGCATGGGCTCAGCTGCTCCGCGGCATGTGGGATCAAACCCTGGTCCCCTGCATTGGCAGGTGGATTCTTAACCACTGCACCACCAGGGAAGTCCCTGTTTCCTTTTTTAAATTACAAATTTAATAATAAGCTAAAGGCTTATTTATACCTTCAAGTGCATATTGAGTTATTGATTTTATTTGTCATCCTACTAGAAGAGGAACCTATCTAAATCCTACCTGGTTTTCTGAGGCTTGTTGTCCTTACTCTAGGAAGCTGGAATTGTTTCCTTGGTCACTGAAAGTTTTTCTGATATAATGCTGCAGGTCACACTATGACCACAACATTGCCACCCATGCCTCTTACACATATATTTCTTCAGTGCAAGCACACTGACTCTCCAAAACACCATATTCATGCCAAGAACCAGGTCTGTGTTATATCCTTCTTCATATCTACTGTGATCCTTGTTAAACTGTCTGCCTCATAGCAGATGCCCAGTGAATAACTGTAAAGTATACATAGGAAGAGATAATCGCTGAAAAATTTCCCCAATATTATACCAACTAATGTAGTGTTCTGGCTTTGGAGTCAAACAAAGCAGAAGTCATATCCTAAATTCCCACTTACAATCTACTGACTAAAAACAAGCTAATCTCATCAAGCACCAGTTCCAGACCCACAAAATTGGCACAATAGTACCCTAACAATGGATACATAGCAATAGAATTGTTTGACAATCAAATTAGACAATAAATAAAATAAATTTGGAATATGCTTGACCTATAGGACACACTCAATATAACATAGCTCATTATTATGCAAATCCTAAGTAGTAAAACTTTGATTAAGATGTCTTTGAAAATAATTCTACTATTAAAATATGGACAATTCTTTCCTCTTAAAAAATCTCTTTCGTAGGCATGAAATGTATAAGTTCCAAGCAGTTATTCTAAATTGAGAGTGGATGGGGTATCTTAATCTTCATATCTGCTCTCAACTCTCTTAAACCTTGCTCTCTGGTCTGTGAGGCACATTTGTAAGAACTACATTAGCAAGTTCCCATGTCTTTTGGTTTCAGATTGGGTTTGGCCAACAGGAAAGCCTAATAGGAGAACAAAGTGGCCAGGTTATTTTCCCCTGGATCCTTCTCTGCAGGGAACTGGCTATTTCCTTTGACTGAAGGCCCATGCTAACTCTATAGAATTATTTACTTCCAGGTTCCCAAAACCACTACCCCTAGCCCTTTTTCCAATGGGACTAGGAATGGTAAGAGGAGTGATACTACTAAGTCCAGCACTAACCCTCATAGTTCTACCACATGCAGACTTTTATAAATAGTCCCTCTGAAAACAAACTATCCTCAAATGATCCTGAATGTGCCAACAATCTCCTATTGAGGCCCTGATTGGTAGGGTAATTGGTACATGAACTTACCCCAGGAAAGAGACACTTATAATGGCATTCTGGGATTGGATTGGTCAAAGAGTAAATAATTACTGGCATAAATTCACTGCTAGTGGAGGGTAGGGTGGAGAAAAGGGCCATGCATAATCTATGTCAAGAAGTGGCATCAGATCCAATTAAATTATTATCGCTTGTGGCATGAGTGGAAGCATAGGTGAAAGAAAGAAGGTTGGGAGAACAAGTTCCTGTAGGTACAAGTAGTGGTTATAAAGCTTGTGCAATCAGTTGGCTGTTTCCCATAGCTCTAGAGAGTTTACACAGGGAAAAAGAGAACTAAAATCTACAATCTTAAAATAAGAAGCAGAGAGCCTGCATGAAACCTTTGAAGAAGCATCCATCTCCAGTAATAGAAGAGCAGATATGGCTGAAGAAGTTTAGATTGGATTGCAGCAGTGGCAGATTTACAGTGCTAATTGGGTAGGGGAACAGAACTTGGGACGTGGGATAGGGATTTGGGGGCATACATGGAAGAGCCTGACAACTTCTAAATTCTCTTGAGTTCCTCCTGGACAAGGCAGCCCTTCTCTTCCCCAGGAAGCTGCTCTCCTATGCCTAAAAGCCATTCCATAGTTAACTCTGAGAAAGATACCTCATAAGTTAATGCCAAATCTCCTCAAGATAATCTCTTTCCAGAGTATTGCCTTCAGGTGTATATATAGACTTAGAGTCCTATTTAATTCAAACAGATAGGCTTTTCTACCTGGAAAGAGATCGCTATTACACCAAAAATGTTCTAAGCTCCAAGCGTCTGTATCTGCAGGAAACTGGGGAGTATTATGGAGTGCAATCTAAAAGTGTTGGACTGTATGGAAGAAGAGATATGTGACATAATCATACATCATGATCATATATCATGACTTGATCAGGATGAATTCATTAACTTGGTGAGCACTCACTGAGAATCTGGGTTTTAATGTGTTGTTGTAAGCACCTGTGATTGATGTTACTATTAATAGTCTGTTGGATTAGTGAGCAAAGCCTGGACTAAGCAATTATTTACAATCAATGCGGTTGAAATGCAGCAATTTCAAAAGCACAGGATTGGGAAAGGAGTTCACAGGCTGCTGAAATAGCAGGCTTTTTTGGAGTAACCTGCCCCTCCAACCCTAAGAAAGTCCAGAAAACACTTCTTTATCTAAAGCATTAAGAGATACCTTGGACTGGGGCAAGGCTGGGGTACCAGAATATTTGAAGAGCTCCATGCTAGTTCTATCGTGCAAGCTATGACAGTGGGAAATGTTTAAATGCATTGGTTCCCCTATCTCAAGAGGAAAAAGGAGATCCCAGAAGGGTAGAAATCAGGTGTCATGATTCAATGCTCAGCGATAAGGTGGGTGCATGTGCACTATAAGACACAGAGACAAAAGGGTAATCCAGTGGTTTCCAAACTTCTCTGCACATTAGAATCACCTGGAGAGTTCAAAAAAAAATCTGATTCCCAGGTTACCCTCCATACAAACTAAATTACGATGTATGCAGTGAGAGCTAGGAATCAGTATTTGAAAAAGATTCCCCAGATGATTACAATGTGAAGCTGACTTTGGAAAACAATGGATTAATCAGTTTTTGATCCCAGAAATCTGTGGCAAGAGCCTAGTGATCACAGTCTCCCTAGAATTTAAACTTAAACAGGTTGGCAGCCTACTGAGATATTACATGATATGTATTTAGAAGAAAAATTGAGTCTCCTGGGCTGAAACCTACTAAGTTATCACAGTGAGAATTTACAAATTATAAATTGGAAAGAGGCCAAACAAGTCTCAGGAAATGAAGGAAAACACCAAACATAATGAAAAGATGTAGGACTGAAAAGAGCAATAGAGTTTGAAGGGGTTAAACTGTCACATTTATTAAGGGGCAGTTGCTGGTTTACACTGCACATATTTCAAGTTATGTCCAGTTCTCTTTCATTACAACACCTTTGGCTATATATATTTTTAAATTTACATCAGTAACCTTATGCCATAATTAGAAATGCAAATATATGCTAACTCTTATATATTGTAATAAAGGATATTGTCTAAATGTCAAAGTGCATATAACCAACTGCTACAACAGAGATTAGACACTGGAGAGATCATAGGGAAGCAAAAAGAGTCCAGGAAATTTCTCAGAGTGTGATACACAACTGTGAAGCTCTGTACAGACAGTGTGAGCATGCCTGCTTCTCCCTCAGCTAACCAGTGCTCTATGTATTATGTCTTCCATTTATCCTGGGGATGGCAGAAGGATCAAAAGTTCCTGGTTATCTTCCTCCTCTTGCCTTCCTTACTATGGACATTCCCTCCATGTACTTCTTAAACTTTTGCTATTCACTCCTTTTATCCTTAGCTTATTCTTGCCCAGGGCTCCAATATTGCAGGTAACTTCTGTACAGGTAAATTCACTTGTTACTTATTCAGAACTGCAACAGACTCTTTTATTATACTCCAAAGAGCCACCACAATTTTGAGTTGGGGGTTTGCCATAGCTTCAAATTTCCTGTTCAAAACCAATGTAATGTTTGCTTTTCCTCTCCGGTCAGAGGGACTCAGTTATATGACATTGTTACTCAAAACATTTCTCTTAATCTGTCTTTTTCTTTCCATTCCCTACGCCATCCCTTTCATCTCTTGCTGGGATTAATACAGTAACCACTTTACATGTCTGCTTGTCTTCAGTCTCTCCTCACTCCACTCCCATAACATATGGCCACTTGATTAAACTTTCAAAAACATTGATTTTATTAAAGTATGCCTTTGTACACAAACATGCCCTCAGGATAAAATGTGAACTCTTTAAGTGTGGCTTTCAAAGTCCTTCTTTAACTCTCCCCACCTATTCTCCCTCCTCCCACCAGCTTTAGCTAATCACTGTTACATACAAACATTCTATGGTCAATTTATTCTCATTTTGCTTTTAGTATCTTTGGTTCTCGAGACAATTTCTTTGATAACTGCTTCATACACTACTATATCACTGCCTGCCATCCGATAATTTTAAATTATACTTTCTCAAGATTAAGAAATAAATTATGATAAAGCCATAAAATTGACTTCTATGAAGATAAATGGATTATTTGGTAATATATGAAAATGTTCATAGTTCATTGGTAAGTTTTTGTCATAAAATGTAAAAAAAAATAATACATTGTGCATAATATATATGCATAATCATTATACTACATATAGTAATATACATAGCTATAGTTTTTGTAGAGATTTCCTTTTAATATGGGGATGATGAATGACTAATTTCAGTTTTTATGCTTTTCTGTAATTTCAGAGTTTTCAGCAAAAAATATTAGTATATTCATATAATCATAAAACATGTTTTGGCTTAATAAAAACATTAAAAATGTACATGTCACATTTCTTTAGCTATATTGAAATGTTTCTATCTTATATAAAATTTATTTTTTGAAAGTTTTTATAATTTTATTTTTATTACTTTTGATATTTATTTTAAATTCTCTCTCTATACCTATTATTAATGAATCCTAGCTTTATGGTTTTCATCCTGAGCTTTGGTCCTGGTGTTATAGTCAAAATCTGGCTTGGAGGTAGTTATTATGTGGAATATTAGAAAAGGTTTTCTGCCCTCTGCTATAAACACTTCAGGCTATTATATTGACATTCTTGAGGAAGCACTCCTTAAAATTTTTCTGCAGATGGTTTCTGGGTCCCTTAATACTAATCCTCGAATTGATCATCAAATGTCTAGTTACAAAAAGAAGGAATCAAAAGCTAATTTTTTCCTTCAGTGGTTACTTTAATGCTTGTAATGAAAAAGCCTGTTGTTATACATTCATTATATCTTTAAAAATCTACATTTTGTTTAATACAAAGAGCAACTGGAAAAGTAGGCCTGAGGCGCTGTACAATTTACTCATACAAGCAAATTTTCATTATCCACACTGTCCCAGAATATGTGATTTAGCTCAAAAGGAGGCAGCAAGGAGGAGAAAGACAAGATGCAGCCTCTGAATCAATGAACTAAAAGACAATTGTTGAATACATATTACATATTTAGCTTAGGATATTTCCCCCCTACTTATTCTAATGGGAACATTTTTCATGCTATTTAATTTCTTTGAGAACATTGTTGAATAAATTTACAGTCCTACAGTAATATATAAAACTGCCAGTCTCATCCTGAGTAATGCTATTTTCCAAAGCACATTCTTGATAACTGCAAAATCTGTATTTCTATCCCCTCTTTCTCTTTCATATTTCAAAGTACACAGATGTACCAAAGCCACCTCAGATTTGGTTAAAAACTAAACTGGACTTGTTATCTTCCCCCCCAAATTTTATGCCTTTTTCTGTTTTCTGTCTCCATGAACGATGTCAGAACTATCTACTTCCCCAAGCTTAAAGCTTCAAACTCATCCTCAAACATGATCTCTCCTATTTCTCCCTGAGACCGTCAATGGAATCCTCTTATTTTGATATGATGCCTTTCAATTTTCTTTTTTTTCCTCCAAAAATGTTACTGCTTTATATCTGTCTTTTGTAAACTCTCAACTAATACATGTCAATGGCATGCTTCCTACCCCCAAGTATCTTTTATCCAGTTGCTAAAATTACATTCATAAAAAAATTTTTTTTAAGTCAACCTTCTGCTTAGTATATTTCATCACCTTCCAATGATTATTAAAATGATTATTAAAAGTCAAATTCCTGAACATGATATCCAAGCTGTCTATGATCTAATTTTTTAAACCAGATTTTCTCACTTACCTATCTTAGCCATACTGTGTAAATCAAAGCTCTCTCGTAGAAACCATGCCTGAACCCCCAACCAATGCCAGCACCAATTGTAACTTACATGAGTAAGTCATCTTGAATGTCTCAGCCCTGATTAAGCCACTAGATGAAAGCAGTCCAGATGGTAGAAAAGATCTTTCTCGATTTACAGTGAGGTTACATCTGATAAACTCATCATAAGTTGAAAAGATTGTCAACTGAAAATGCATTTAATACACCTAACCCACTGAACATCAGAGCTTAACCTAGCCTACATTAAACGTGCTCAGAACACTTACATTAGCCTACAGTTGGGCAAAATTATCTACACAAAGCCTATTTTATAATAAAGTGTTAAATATCTTATGTAATGTATTGAGTACTGTACTGAAAGTGAAAAGCAGAATGGTTGTATGGGTACAACCATTGCCATTACCAAGTGTATCGGTTATTCACCTTCGTGATCACTTGGCTGACTGGAAGCTGTGGCTCGCTGCCACTACCCAGCATCGTGAGAAAGTATGTACCTCGTATTGCCAGTTTGGAAAATGATCAAAATTCAAAATTTGATGTATGCTTTCTACTGAATGTTTACTGCTTTCCCACCATCATAAAGTCAAAAAATTTTAAGTCAAACCACTGTAAGTTGAGGACAATTTGTATATGGAACAAACAAGACTAGTCCACCTAAGCCCAGTCAATTCCAGAGAATTATGACAGCTAATAAATGGAAGTTATTAAGTGATACACCAATAAATAGATAATGAAAATAGTAAGAATCCAAAAAAGTTTCATTACCATGTATTTAAGTATGATACACTTATGTATAATCCATTTATGTTCAATCCAAGCAACCTTCTAATTTATGAGTATTCCTCACGTCATTCAAAATTCCACCTATAAAGATCTGTTTACATTTTCCACCTCTGAAGATCTGTTTATTTTACGTTTAGAATAAAGGTAATATTTTCTATATACTTTGCCTAGAAATTTTGAAACCTAGAATTTAAACTTGTATCATGCAATACAACTGAGATTTATTTTGTTAGAGGAAGTGAGTTTTCCAAGTATTGTCTTGTCAAATATTTATTGCTCTTATTCAGTTTTTATTTATTGAAAAAAAAAAGACAATAATGTAAGCAAACAAATAAAAACAGCAAATATTAATCCTGAGTCCAGGGAATACACATTCTAGATGGAGATTCAGACAAGCTAGCAAACAACTGCGGTACAGTGTTAATCCAGCAGAGATATACATGGGGTTTCTATAGGAAACAAGTAATAACAACAATATAGTAAGCAAGTAATTAAGTCCTAAAAGGAGGGGTAGTAATGGGAACAATTTCTTATGAGGAGGAAACTATTTCATTCTGAAGGACAAGGAAGAGATAGACAGGAAGGAAAATGTGAATAAGTATATTTCCTGAGAGAGGGATTAATATATAAAACCTAAGGACCCAGTCTATAAAATATTTAGTATAACTTTATTATATATGCATGACAGATGTCCAGCTATGACAAGGGTCAGAAATGTAAACAGGGAGCTGGGTGACAAGATATGTATGCCACAAGAGGAGTTAATTATTGGTATTATCAGATTTCTGTTTGACAAATAGAAACAGACTGGGAAGTTGGTATAAGGGTATCAGAGATAGAGGTTGGTATAATAGCTGGGTAAATAATGTAGTAAAGCAGGTTAAAATACTATATATAAAATACTATATACAAACAGTGACATTGGGCATGGAGAGAAACATATGCATGACAACTTTTTGGAGGTAGAATTTAAAGGGCTTTATGACCGGAATTGTGAGTTTAAGAAGTTAACAATGGTTCCTAAGTTCCTGACAGGCATGAGGGAGGGAATCGTGATTCCATTCCTTAAGAAATTGAATTTGGGAGGAGTAACCATGGTATAGGTGGAAACTGATGACTTTGAAGTGCCCATGGATATTTGGTAGATTTTAAATAGAATAAATAAGATTTTTACTATACCACCCGGATTTTTCTACCTTTTTCTCCATTTCACTATCATTGACCAAAAAAATAGATATCAGTATTTAGTATGTATTAGACAAAGTGTTCTGTCTGGGTTAAAAGATCAATTACACACTTATTTCTGCCCCACAGGAATCATATTTCTAATCTCTTGTCCACCTCCATAGTTTAAAATTATTGGAAGAAATTTCATTAGCCATAGATAGATTGTGCTTTGCTTTCCCTTTCAGAGTGATTTATTGATAAAAGGAATACAACTAATTGTATACATTGCATGTATCCATTGATGCAATGGAAGAATGTATTCAAATTAGTATTGTATATATTAATGGCAGGGAAAAGGGGCATGCCTATCTCATAAATAGAAAACATCTATCCAAAATTTTGTCCTTCTTTTATGGACTGAATTGTGTTACCCTCCCCCCAAATTCATATGTTGAAGTCCTAAACCCCTGGTACCTTAGAGTGTGACTATACTTGCAGACAGGGCCTTTAAAGAGGTAATAACTGTTGAATGAGGTCAGATGAATGGGCCTTAATCCAATACTACTGGTGTTCTTATAAAAAAGACGAAGCTATACCAGGGATGTCCACAAACAGAGACAGGCCGTGTAAAGACAGAGAGAGAAGGCAGCTGTCTATAAGGGAAGGAGAGAGGCCTCAGGAGAAACTAAACCTGCCATCAGCTCAGTCTTGGGCTTCCAGCCTCCAGAACTGCAAGAAAATAAATGTATGTTGTTTAAGCCACCTAGTCTCTGGTATTTTGTTATGGCAGCCCTAGCAAATGAATACACCCTCTTTTGTTTGGAGGAAACAATTGAAAGAACTTTTGATGTTTTATTCATGGTTATCCTCCAGAAAATAAAATTAATGAATTTGTTCTCAATTTCAGTATATGCTGTGTTTTACTAGCAAGCTATATCACTCTAGTCAAAGCCAGTGTTCATGCATTCTGTGCTCTCTCGCCGCCACCCCTGTAATAAGCATACATCTTTTATCCCTTTAAAAAGTCTGCTCATATTTGTTCATTCTGCTACTCAGAAAAATGAACTCTAGTCTGTCTTTCAGATGCATTTATTCTCATTTTAAATCAGAATAAATTAGGAAACCCTGCTTAGGTCTCTTATATGAACTGTATCTCAAGTCCACACTTGGAATATTGGATATTGGGAAATTGTTTGGTGATTTATAAAAGTATTATCTTATTTGTTATATTTGTTTGTTTATTGACTCAGAGAAATTTGGAAGAAAAGGAATAAGAAGTAGGGTCTGGGCTTCAATACTTTCCCTAAACCCCCTAAAAATAAATATTATATTTTCTATTAAAGTGTCTGCTAAAGAAGGCCTATTATAAAAACACAGCATCTATTTTCCATGTGCTCATGAATAAGGAAAACTTCATGGCTAGATAGAATTTAGGGTATCTTTAAAAATATAACTGGGAAGTGCTTAAAATTGAGTTTTATTAAAATGTCAAAATGATTTGTTTACCATGGCCAATTACTTGATTGCTTTGTTCACTCACCAGAAAATTTTATCGTCACATTAAAGATAATACTTTTTGAAATTAAAACAGTCATAAATTGTTATACAGTGTGGTCTTCAAAAGTAGGCTCTAAAATCAGAACTGATTTAATTGGAATTTCATAGACCAAGAAATTGTTTTATTTGTGTTAAAGTTATTGACTCAGTATACTGCATTTGTGTGATCAGAGAAGTGAACCTGAAGGACGTAATTGCATTGTAGGTATGTTAAAATTAGCAACAAAAAACAGAGCATTATCAAGTTCTAGATTTCCTGAATTTAAAATATTGTTACAATTGTAATGGATCTATTGGGAATAAATGCACATAGACTAAAATAAGTTTAAAATAATTTAGAATCCCTAAAATATAGGAAGGTAAATTATTTCTACCTAATATAATGGACTTTGCTAGAGCAGGAAAGGCAAGGTATATTTAATGTTAAGTATTTCATTTGAAAAAACAAAGTATTCCACTTAAGAATGATACTTGCATTGTTTTTAGGGTAAGTGCATTTTTACTGCATCTCTTTTTTAACTGAAAATGGTTTAATGGACATCTAGTGAAAGATAGATTGTGCACATACATTTAACTCCATCCCTTGTCAAAACCCTCATAAATAACATTAAAGAAGTTTTTAAAATGTATTAACCCATGATGGGTAATGTAACATAGATATAATGGCAGAAAACAAGCAAGCAAAAAAACGACAAAAAATCAAAACCCATAAATTGGATTGACATGGTAGAAGGCTAAAAAAAAGTTAAGTTGTACTGGAAACGACACACACTAGAGTGACTAAAATGAAAAAAAATGAAAAATACCAAGTTTGGGCCAGAATGTGGAGAAACTGGAATTCATATATTGCTGGTGAAAGTGTATATTTCTACGAACACTCTGGAAAACTGTTTAATTATCCATTAATTCTGAACTTATGCATATCCTATGACCCTAAAATCTTACTATTTGTATTCTCAACTCAAGCCTCTACTCCAACAGCTAGGGAGCAGACACCATCTCTGACAGGGCAGTGACAACAACAGAGCAAAGGGGAGGTGCTGCTCAATATCCAGTGCTGGCTCAGGTCACCACATCAGTCACACCTCCTATCAAGGGGATAACGGCTAGCATACACTGAGGAAAAAGGTGGCAAACATCCATACTAAAAACAGCCCTTACACCAAAAAATATTAACCCATGCAGGTTACACAGGGATGTTCCCACATAAAAATAGCCAAGACAGTCTGGGGGTCTGGCACTGAAGGGAAGAATCTCCAGAGCATCTAGCCTTGAAGGCCAGCGGGGCTTGAGTGCAGGAGCTCCACACGCCACACTGTTTCTGGGAGAAACAGAGACCCCACTCTTGGAAGGTGCACGCAAGGTCTCACATGCACTGGGAGCCAAAACAAAGCAGTATCTCCATAGAAAACTGGGCTACACCTACCTAGGTGTAGGGTCTTGGAGGGTCTCCCGGGGAGACGAGGGTTGGCTGTAGCTCACTGTGGGGGCAAGAACACTGTGAGCAGAGGCCCCAGGGAAGACTGATTGGCATGAGCTCTCCTGGAGGTCTCCACTTCAGCACCAAGACCTGGCCCCAACCAACAGCCTGCAGGTTCCAGTGCTGGAACGCCTCAAGCCAGCCCCACAAAACCCAGCCCCACCCAAAAGAGGGCAGGCAGCAGTCCCTCCCACCATGAAGCCTGCACAAGCCCCTGGACTAACTTCACCCACCAGGGGACAGACAGCAGAAACAAAAAGAACTACAACCCTGCAGCTTGTGGAACCGAAACACCAATCACACAATGTAAGACAAAATGAGACAGCAGAGGAATATGTCTCAGATGAAGGAACAAGATAAAACCCCAGAAGAACAACTAAGTGAAGTGGAGATAGGAAATCTACCTGAAAAAGAATTCAGAATAATGATAGTAAAGATGATCCAAGATCTCAGAAAAAGAATGGAGACACAGACCAAGAAGATACAAAAAACGTTTAATAAAGAGACAGAAGATTTAAAGAACAAACAAATAGAGATGAACAGTACAATAATTGAATTGAAAAGTACAGTAGAAGAAATCAGTAGCAGAATACCTGAGGGAGAAGAATGAATAAGTGAGCTGGAAGGCAGGGTGGTGGAAATCACTGCCATAGAACAGAAGAAAGAAAAAAGAATGAAAAGAAATGAGGACAGTCTCAGAGACATCGGGGACAACATTAAATGCACCAACATCTGCATTATAGGGGTCCCAGAAGAAGAAGAGAAGGGAAAGGGCCTGAGAAAACATATGAAGAGATTATAGCTGAAAACTTCCCTAACATGGGAAAGGAAACAGTCACCCAAGGCCAGGAAGTGCAGAGAGTCCCATACATGATAAATCCAAGGAGGAACATGCTAAGACACAAAGTAATTAAACTAACAAAAATTAAATACAAAGAAAAAATATTAAAAGCAACAAGGGAAAAGCAACAAATAACATACAAGGGAATCCCCATAAGGTTATCAGCTGTTTTTTCAGCAGAAACTCTGCAGGCCAGAAGGGAGTGGCTTGATATATTTCAAGTGATTTAAGGGAAGAACCTACAACCAAGAATGCTCTACCAAGCAAAGCTTTCATTCAGATTCAATGGAGAAACCAAAACTTTACAGACAAGCAAAAGCTAGGAGAATTCAGCACCACCAAACCAGCATCATAACAAATGCTAAAGGAACTTCTCTAGGCTGTGGGGGGAAAAAGCCCACAACAAGAAAATCACAAATGGGAAAGCTCACGGGTAAAGGCAAACATACAGTAAAAGTAGGAAATCATCCACACACAAATATGATATCAAAACCAGGAACTGTGACAAGAGGAGAGTACAAATGCCAGAAATAGGAATTGCATTTGAAATTAAGAGACCAGCAACTTAAAACAACCTTGGACATATATAGACTGCTATATCAAAACCTCATGGGAACTGCAAACAAAAAACTACAACAGATACAGACACAAAAAAGAAGAAGCAACCCAAACAAAACACTAAAGAAGTTATCGAACCACAAAAGAAGAGAGCAAAAGAAGGAACGAAGGAAAAAAGACTGACTAAAATGAATCCAAAACCATTAAGAAAAGGGCAATAGGAACATACAGGTCAATAATTACCTTAAATGTAAGTGGATTAAATGCTCCAACCAGAAGATGTAGACTGGCTGAATGGATACAAAAATGAGATCCAAATATATGATGTCTACAAGAGACCCACTCCAGACCTAGGGACACATACAGACTGAAAGTGAGGGGATGGAAAAAGATATTCCAGGCAAATAAAAATTAAAAGAAAGTAGCAATACTCATATACGAAAAAATAGACTTTAAAATAAAGACTGTTATATGATGCACCCAACATTGGAGCACCTCAATATATAGCAAATGTTAAGAGCCATAAAAGGGAAATTGACAGTAACACCAAATTTATACCAATGGACGGATCATCCAGAGAGAAAATCAGTAAGGAAACACACGCCTTAAATGACACATTAGACCAGATGAACTTAATTGATATTTATAGGGCATTCCATCCGAAAGCAGCAGAATAAACTTTCTTCCCAAGTGCACATGAAACATTCTCCAGGATAGATCACATCTTAGGCCATAAATCAAGGCTTGGTAAATTTAAGAAAACTGAAATCATATCAAGCATCTTTTATGACCACAACACTATGAGACTGGAAATCAATTACAGGAAAAAAAAACATTAAAAACACAAACATATGGAGGCTAAACAATACATTACTAAACAACCAATGGATCACTGAAGATTCAAACAGGAAATCAAAAAATAACTAGAGACAAATAACAAGAAAAAACAACAATCCAAAACCTACCTGATGCAGCAAAAGCAGTTCTAAGAGTTTATAGCAATACAATAGCAATACAATATTACCTCTGGAAACAAACCTCAAATAAACAACCTAACATTACACCTAAAGCAGCAAGAGAAAGAAGAAGAAACAAACCCAAAATTAGTAGAAGGAAAGAAATCATAAAAATCAGAGCAGAAATAAATGAAATAGAGTTGAAGAAAACAACAGCAAAGATCAATGAAACTTTTAAAAGCTGGTTCTTTGAAAAGATAAGAAAAATTGATAAACCTTTAGCTAGACTCATCAGGAAAAAAAAAGGAGAGGGTTCAAATCAACAAAATTAGAAATGAAAAAGGACAAGTTAAAACAGACACTGCAGAAATACAAAGGCTCATAAGAGACTACTACAAGAAAATATACATCAATAAAATGGACAACCTAGAAGAAATGGACAAATTCTTAGAAAGGTATAACCTTCCAAGACTGGATCAGAAGAGAATAGAAAATATGAACATACCAATCACAGTTACTGAAATGTACACTATGATAAAAAAAACTCCCCAAAAAAGTCCAGGACCAGATGACTTCACAAGCGAATTCTATCAAACATTTAGAGAAGAGTTAGCGCCTATTCTTCTGAAGCTCTCCCCAAAAAACTGCAGAGGAAAGAACACTCCCAAGCTCATTCTATGAGGTCACAATCACCCTGATACCAAAACCAGACAAAGATACCACAAAAAAAAGAAAATTACAGACCAATATCACTGAAGAACATAGATGCAAAAATCTTCAACAAAATACTAGCAAATCGAATCCAACAACACATTAAAAGGATCATACACCATGATCAAGTGGGATTTATCCCAAGGATGCAAGGCTTCTTCAATATAGGCAAATCAGTTAATGTAACACACCACATTAACAAACTGAAGAATAAAAACCATATGATCATCTCAATAGATGCAGAAAAAAGATTATGACAAAATTCAACACCCATTTATGATTAAAAAAACTCTCCAGAAAATGGACACAGAGGGAACCTACCTCAACAAAATGAAGGCCATATATGACACACCCACAGCTAACACAATTCTCAACTATGAAAAACTGAAAGCATTCCCTCTAAGATCAGGAACAAGAAAACGATGTCCACTCCTGCCACTTTTATTAAGCACAGCTTTGGTAGTTCTAGCCATGGCAATCTGAGAGGAAAAAGAAATAAAAGGAATCCAAATTGGAAAAGAAGAAGTAAAACTGTCACTGTTTGCAGATGACAAGATACTATACATAGAGAATCTTAAAGATGTTACCAGAAAACTACTAGAGCTAATCAATGAATTTGGTAGAGTAGCAGGATACAAAATTAATGCACAGAAATCTCTTGCATTCCTATACACTAATGATGAAAGATCTTAAAGAGAAATAAAGGAAACACTCCCATTTACCACTGGAACAAAAAGAATAAAATACCTAGGAATAAACCTACTTAAGGAGACAAAAGACCTGTATGCAGAAAACTATAAGACGCTGATGAAAGAAATTAAAGATGATACAAACAGATGGAGCGATATACCATGTTCTTGGATTGGAAGAATCAACATTGTGAAAATGACTATACTACCCAAAGCAATCTACAGATTCTATTGAATCCCTATCAAATTACCAAGGGCATTTTTCACAGAATTAGAACAAAAAATTGCAATTTGTATGGAAATACAAAAGACCCCAAATAGCCAAAGCAATGTTGAGAAAGAAAAACAGAGCTGGAGGAATCAGGCTCCTGGACTTCAGACTATACTACAAAGCTACAGTCATCAAAACAGTATGGTACTGGCACAAAAATAGACATATAGATCAATGGAACAGGATAGAAAGTCCAGACATAAACCCATGGTCAACTAATTTATGACAAAGGAGGAAAGAATATACAATGGAGAAAAGACAGCCTCTTCAATAAGCGGTGCTGGGAGAACTGGACAGCTACATGTAAAAGAATGAAATTAGAACACTCCTTAACACCACACACAAAAATAAACTCAAAATGGATTAAAGACCTAAATGTAAGGCCAGACACTATAAAACTCTTACAGAGGAAAACATAGGCAGAATACTCTCTGACATAAATTGCAGCAATATCTTTTTGGATCCACCTCCTAGAGTAATGAAAATAAAAATAAAAATAAACAAATGGGACCTAATGAAACTTAAAAGCTTTTGCACAGCAAAGGAAACCATAAACAAGACTGAAAGACAACCCTCTAAATGCAAGAAAATATTTGCAATGAAGTAACTGACAAGGGATTAATCTCCAAAATATACAAACAGCCCATGCAGTTCAATATCAAAAAAACAAACAACCCAATCAAAAAAATGGGCAGAAGACCTAAATAGACATTTCTCCAGAGAAGACATACAGATGGCCAAAAATCACATGAAAAGATGCTCCACATCACTAATTATTGGCCAAAAAAACACATGAAAAGATGCTCAGCATCACTAATTATTAGAGAAATGCAAATCAAAACTGCAATGAGGCATCACCTCACACTGGTTAGCATGGCCATCATCAAAAAATCTACAAACAATAAATGCTGGAGAGGATGCAGAGAAAAGGGAACCCTCCTACACTGTTGATGGGCATGTACATTGTTACAACATTATGGAGAACAGTATGGAGGTTCTTTAAAAAACTAAAGGTAGAACTACCATACGATCCAGCAATCCCACTCCCGGGCATATATCCAGAGAAAACCATAATTTGAAAACATACATGCACCCCAATGTTCATTGCAGCACTATTTACAATAGCCGAGACATTGAAGCAACGTAAATGTTCATTGACAGAGGAGTGGATAAAGAAGATGTGGTACATATGTACAATGGAATATTACTTAGCCATAAAAATCAATGAAATAATGTCATTTGCAGTGACATGGATGACCTAAAGATTATGATACTAAGTGAAGTAAGTCAGACAGAGAAAGACAAATAACATATGACATCACTTATATGTAGAATTTTAAAAAATGATACGAATGAACTCACAAGACAGAAATAAAGTCACAGATGTAGAAAACAAACTTATGGTTACCAGAGGATAAGGGGGAAGGGATAAATTGGGAGACTGGGACTGACATGTACACACTACTAGATATAAAATAGATAACTAATAAGGGCCTACTGTATAGCACAGGGAACTCTACTTAATACTCTGTAATGACCTATATGGGAAAAGAATCTAAGAAAGAGTGGATATATGTACACGTATAAATGATTCACTTTGCTGTATACCTGAAACTAACACAACATTTTAAATCAACTATACTCCAATAAAAATTAAAAAAAAAAAAGTCAGTGAATATTACCTTTAGGGCAACAGACAGGTAGGCAAGGAGTTTGAATACAGACGCCGGTATGATAGTAGATTAGGTACAATGAAGATCAGGGAGTTTATTATGTCTACTTGCTTTACCTGTGAGTTAAGAGGAGTGAGAGTAAAAGGAGCATGAGGAGAGAAGAGAGGGGGTTTGAAATGGTCATTTTGGAAAGAGGAAAACAGAATATTGTAGTCACGGCCAGTAACACAGTTTTCTTTACCATTACTATGTATTAAATTCAAACAATGTTAATTAATATTTAGAGATTTAAAAGAACAAAAGACATTGTCCTTGTTTATGAAAAATTATCAATCTATTTAGAAGTATTTTATTCCTAAAATTAACATTTGATTAGGAGAAGCTAGAGAGGCTCTTCAAGCTATTCTTTAAACTGGACTGAACAAATACCTGAAAGAAAAATCAGATTGCACTATCACCTGAGTAGGTAAGTATAAAAAATTTTTCATGAGGTTAAAAAAAAAAAGACATGTTGCTAAAATTAAATGGAACTGGTATCACTTTAGCTATATATACAATATATTTATTGATTATCTTAAGTCAAATATTAGAGTACGATTGGCGATTTTAATTTATGATTAGGAAAGAAAGGATGAGCATCATATCCTTAGGAAGTTTTCTATCAAGCAGGGGAGACACAGTTGTAAAGAAATCATAGCAATTATTGTAAAGAATATGATAAAACAAATAGGTACATGCACAATGTTGAGTGATGGCAACTGTAACAAAGTAACTCTTATTTGGGGCAGCTACATATTTCAGTCTTACTACAAAGAAGACAAAGCACCATGCTTTTCTGTTGATTTTTGATTAATTTACCCATTCAACATATGGATTCAACATTTATTGAGCACCAACTACATACCAGGAATTGTTTTACATGCTGAGGTAAAGCAGTGAATAAGACAGATATCATCCTTGTCCTCAGGTAGTGTACATTCTAGTAATAGAGAGAGACAATAAACAAACACACAAATCATATCATCTAGAGATAAAAATTATAAAGAAGTTATTAACTGACATATGAAGTTGGAAAGGCAAAGGAACCCATGTGGCATTTACTAGGAACTAAGAAAATCAATAGCAAGATGCAAGGAAAAGAGAGAGGAAATAAGATTAAAGACGGGGTGAAATCTGTTGAATCTTTTGAATGTTGTATAAAAGAGTGGATTTTATTCTGATGGCACTGTCAAACTACTAAAGGGTATCAAGCAAGGGAGTGACTTAGATTTTTATTTTAAAATAATTGCTTGGACAGTGGTGTAGTGTTTGAATCTCAGTAGAGATAGACTAAAATTGAGATAGCCTTTTAGGGAAGAAAAGAACGTAAGACAAAAAGAAAGGGGAAAAAAAGGAAAGAGAATGAGGGAGAAGGGGAAAGAAGAGGAAGGAAGAGAGAGAAAGGCCGAAATAAGGGCAGAAACAAAATGAAGAAAAAATTCAGATTAGAAAAGTAAGAAACTATTTTCTGAATGAAATAAAGGGTGTATTCAAGAGATAACAGTACAGCATTATTATTTAATCATAGGCCCTATAGCCAGGCTCCCTGCCTCCTAATCCCATCTTGTCTACTCACTTCTGCATGACCTTGGGTAATGTTTTCCTTTGTCTCAGATTATTTGTAAAAGGAGGATGACAATAGAACGTGCCTCATATGATTGTTATTAGAATTGAAATAATTAATACATGTGTTTTTCTTTGAAAACCTGTACCTGGCACATGATAAGTGATCAATATCTATAAGAAAATTAAAAAGCAGAATCTGTTGGTTTGGGGGATATAAAGAAAATCGTAGAATAATGAGTAGAAGATAACCTCAAATTTCTTGTTCCATTATTTGGCCTGATGATAGCAGCACCAATTTAGAGAGGGAGACAGATTCGAAAGGTAATAATAAGGTCATTGTTTAACATGTTGATTTTGAATTACCTGAGGGACATCTTATTAAGTTTGTTCATTAGGCAATTGGATTTCCAATCAGGAGTTCAATGAGGGGGTCCGTATTGAAGACAAATATTTGTGAATCATTTCTGTGTAGGAACAGATGAAGTCATTCATAGCAGATACTATTATCTAGGGAAACTATGTAGATTTGCAGAAGATAAAGGTGTGCCCAATATACACAGAATTAAATGAGAAAATCAAAAAGGCGTAGTCAGGTTTGAAGAAGAAGTATGAAAGAAACATGTAAAGATATTAAAGGAATAAAGATTTTCTTGAAAAGAGTGTTCAATATTATCAAATGCTGCCATAGAAAATAGGACAAGAATATAAAATCTTCTCACTTCTTTCTCAGTCACCACTAGCAGAGTCATGAATATCCATATTTCTCCTAATGGTCTGTTCAAGGCCATCTAGGCTTATTCTACCATGCTCCTCAAAATTTGAGAGCCAATTGCTCAAACCAAAAGTCCCTTCCACACTTTTAGGTATTTGTTACAGGAGCTCCCCACTTTCAGAAACCAGAATTTATATTGGTTTCCTATTGCTGCAATATTAATTCCTTACAAATAGAGTCACTTGGAACAATACAAATGTATTATTTTACAGTTCTGGAAGTCAGAAATCCAAAAGGAGTTTCACTGGATTAAAGTTAAGGTGTTGATAGGGTTGCATTCATTTGTGGAGGCTGTAGAGAATATTTAATTTTCTTGCCTTAAACAAGCTTCTAGAGATTGCCTGCATTCCTTGGCTTATGGCCTCCCTCCATCTTCAAAGCCAGCTATGGCCACTCAAGTTTTTTTATGATGTCATCTCTCTGGTTCTAATCCTTTTCCCCTCTTCCCTTTAGAGGGTCCTAGTGATTACATTGGCCCCACCCCAATAATTCAGGATAATCTCTTATTTTCAGGTAGCTGACTTGCAAGATTAATTCCATCTGCAATTTTAATTCCCTATTGCCATGTCAACATATTGACAAGTTCTAAGGGTTCTAAGGGTTAGGATGTGGACATTTTGGGGGCCATTATTCTACATACCATAATATCATTCATGACATAGCTGAATGTAGTTCTAGGAATGTAGTTGTGACATAAACCAGACTACACTGTATCCAGGAATGGATGGATGTTCAAGAAGGGAAGATAACTTCACTTATAAGAAATATGGTGAGTAGAAAATAAGTAAAAACATGAAAAATGGGAGAAGCAGATAAAACAACTTCCTTTTTGTTGTTTGTTATTAAGATAATTGATACTTCAACATGTTCATAGGGTGGTACATAGTAGTTTGCTGAAGTCTCATAAATATGAATGGCATCCAGAATTTTAGCTAAAAGGTTGAATTTTTTTAAAAAATCAGAGCAAGGATCAATATATACATCATATAGCACATCAGTCAGCTTCCTTGCCTTTATTTTAATCAGGTTTCTTTGCTTTTGTGGATTAGAAGTGAAAGTGGTAAAGATATAAGATCCTGATATATGTTGAACATCAGAAAATTAATATCATAGCGCAGCACTTAGGAGAATGTTCTCTGCAATAAGATTCTTTCCAAAGTGATATCACAACACATACACCAGAAAGATTTAAAAGACTGATACTATCAAGTACTGGTGTGGATGTGAAGCGACTGGAACTCACACTCTACTGATGGGAAAGTAAATCTATACAACCATATTTGTAAATAAGTTGGAACTCTTTCAAACAATTTGGAAAATCAATTTTCTGGACAAATATAGAACCTCTGAAGAACTCTACTCTGAGGTATATTACTAATAGAAATGCATATATATGTCAGCCAAACACAGGAATGATGGTTTTTATCAATCTCATTTATAATAATCTGGAAGCAATCCAAATGTATATCAAAAGAAGAGAAATTGTTTTACATTCATACCATGGAATACTATACAAAATTAATTACTGCTATACACAACAGCATGAATTAATCTCACAAATATAATATTTTGTGAAAGTAGCTGGATTCAAAATAATGCCTATTTTGTAATTCCATTTATATAGAGCTCTAACACAAAGCAATTGATAATTAAGTCTGGATAGTGACAAACTTTGGGAAGGAGAGGAATAGTGACTGAGATGGAGTATAAGAGAGCTCCTATGAAGCACTTCTTAGGAAGCTATTTCCAGTATGAAATAGAATAAAATTACAAATTTCTATTTGGCAATATGATTACACAAGTATATTCACTTTGCTAAAATCTGCCAAGGTATACACTCATGATCTGTACACTTTAAATGTTTGCTACATGAATAAATTAAAAAGTGACGTGAAATAGTATAATATGTAAATTCAGAAGTAGTGAGGAGATAAGACATGTTTGTGCCAGTTTGATGTGAAAATACTCAGGGTATTTGGTAATGGGGATAAATGCAAAGAGCCATTTATTTCAAAAAATTCCTAAATTCAAGATTAAAAAGAATTGGCAACAATCAAAGAACATTTTCAAAGTCAATCTGTAGTTGATTGCTCATATACTATATTGAAATCAGAGAAGATAAATAAGAAAACCAATTTCCTTGGAAAATAAATGTTATTTTAGCCTACAAACTAGTAAAATTTCAACATGGTCATTAGAATTCCAAAGAAGTTTTGATACAACTAAATATAAATTGTCATGTGCACAGATGTTACTATAGTTTACCCTATATTAACTATAATTTTAGCTTGTGATAATTCTCCTCTTCAAGCAAAGGCTATGATCCCAAATGAAATGCCAGATGGCAAAAAGGTTGTATCATACACTCAGGAAACCAAATCCAAAAATTTTGAGGACTGTGTTCAATAGGTCATTGTCATATTTAGCCTCGATTATTTAAATATTGAGCAGGATGTAAAACGCAGACAAGAACTTACTTAAAAATCATCTGACTTTTTATATTATATAATTTCTAACCTTGTAATCATTTAAAAAAATTCTCCAGTTGTTTTCCTTTTAATTTACTGTGATTGCCATATAACCATTAATTTCATCCCTTTCCCCAGTCATAAATGCTGGCATATTCATTGAGCTAAGGTCTGGATCATTTCATAGTATCTATCTTTTGATTTCAAGTGGCTCTAGCAAGTATTTGGTTTTAAGTATATTTTGGTAAGGAATTTGACAACTGAAGAATATCAAAATTTTTCTGTAATGTCTATGTAAAGCCAGTTTTTAGCTCTGCTAAATAAAAGTGATGAATTAATTTAGAAATTTAAATAAGCCTCCCAATTTGAAATAATAAATCCCTTTTACTTCCTAGCAGGAGGGAACTGACCATTTATAAAGGCTTTGATAACTGAGAACAAATATAAACGCAATATGTTCAATTTAAGACTAGAATGCTTATTTTTACTGAAGGTGTACCACAGAAAACCACCCCAAACAACATTTCCTCCTGTGAAGTCAGAATAAAGAAACTCAATCACAAATGTTTTGCTTTAAAAGTTTCTTCTGTAAAAGTAAACATGCAAAGTAATAAAATGGTACTGACCAAAGACCAGTTCATTATTTAGGAAACTATGATTACTATAGACAGAAGCATTATTGTATTTTGAAAAGAACATCAGAAAATTTGGGTCCTAATCCTTAATTTATCATTAATTCACTCTGGGACCTTGTACAAGACAGCTAAAATTTTTGGCTATTTCTTCCTCTTGTAGGCCTTTGCATTTGATGTTAATAATCTCCATAATCCTATTATATCTAAAAGTCCATACATTAACATAAAAATTCAGGTAAAGTATGCTTTTGTGTATTGTTTTTAAATTTATCATTTATACTATTTATACATTGTAAATAACCAGATCATTGGTTTTTCAAGTGTTTTGGCATCAGATACCGTGTTTCAAATGAAACCTTAGTACGGAGCAAAAAACAAAGAAAATAGGTAAAACACATATTTGAAGAAGTGAAAATATCACATTTGAAAATGAAATTTGTTATAATTGAAGTTAATCAAACTGAAAGCTAATTTAGGTATCTCATTTGTGAAATTATTAGAGAGGCTTTCTTTCCTTAATATATGATGGCTAATTTGGTGGTTAGGGATAAGTGAAAGACAAGAAAGGCAAGTATTATTCTCTAGAAATTGTAAAGTGGAAAATAGGTAATAGCATGTCATATTCCTGGTTTCCATACCACAATCCTAAAGTCCAAAATATTCATTGTTAGGAGTTATTTAGGACACTAGTCATATTGGATTAGGGACTCATCCTACTCCTTTATGACCTCATCTTAACTAATTACCTCTGCAATGACCCTGTTTCCAAATAAGGTCACACTCTAAAATACTGAGGATTAAGACTTGTTAGCATATGAATTTGAGGGTGGGAGGGGGCACAATTCAACCCATAGCACTGGTAGAGTTTCAGCCAGGCATAGCTATGATAGAATTATGAGAGAAGATAGCAGAAGAAACTGAGTGTTAGAACAAAACAATATTTTCTAAGACATTTATCTTTCTGGTAGTATTCTTCTTGTTTGCAATTGCAAATCACAAGGATAATGTTCTTGGAGAAATACAGTGTAGTTAGCTAGTGATGAGAATAGAAAAAACTAAAAACGGGACTTAGGAATGTCTAGTCTAGACTAGAAAAGTGTTCAGCACAATGTGAGAGCGAGTATTACCATTATCTATTATGGCCAGTGAAAGGGAGCTGGACAGCACAACCACATCGTGGAACAAACTCATACCAGAAGGATGTGAGCAGTGAAATCACTACCTCTTGACCACTGGACCACAGTGGGACTCTACAGAATACTCAGTAACCTGAAATTTATCATTTAGGGAAACAAATCATCAAGGGAAAGTTTGAACTTGAGCATGGATGTCTAACCCGCAAAATGAAAACAGAGGGAATGTAACTCATTATAAGGTATTCAATGAACAAAGATTTGCAGTGACTAAGAGAAAGCAATTCAAATAAAATAGAGAATGTTTCATGGCAAAAGCTGAAAAATACTTTAATATCTGGTCTCTGAGAAAATATTTTAAAAACCTGAGTGTATCACAGAAATTGAGAAAAGGGAAAGTACAGAAAATGTAACCTAATCAGAACTGAGTTTAATAGCTACAAAAATTATGAACCCATTTGTGCCATGTATAATGAGCTCAGCAGAAAGATCCATATAATTTAATAGTTGGGATTGCTTATTTAGTTCAGCTTATATTAATTGGTTACACTCACATATCTTTTATATTTCTGAGTCATTTACTGTTCATTAATTACTGTATTTAGTTGTTCAATACTGAGAGTTGATTATGTGTCAGTTACTTAAATAAGTGCTGAAATACAAAGATGAATAAAAATTCCTGTCCTCCAAATGTTCACAGTCTAGTAGAAGAGAGCCAGTCATGTTTCAGTCTCTAAGTTCTGAGACCAAGGAATAAACAAAGGGTTTCAGGAAACCTAGGAAATAGTAGCTTAAAGAGTAGATCTCATTTAGTTTCCCTCTCCTAGGAACAGTATTTTTCAAGCCAAAGAAAGTAGAGACAACTCCTTTAGTTGCTGGAAACCAAATATCTTACAGATGATATACCTGGGCTTACTGATGAGATAGATAGCAAACTAAGATACATCCTGTGTGTACATCCTGTTGCTATGTCTGACAGTTTATGGGTCACTTAAATAATTTACTTAACCAAGTGTCCAAAAAGGCATCTAACCCCAATAAGGAATAGCAATTTACAAAGCATTTAGAACTTAACACAGGGTGCATCTTTCCCAGATGATGTGTGACCAATTTCATTTTCATCACTTACATGGGAAACAATTTCTTTGGGCAAATTCATCAAGCAAATATTTGTATTAATCCAGTAATTCTCTAGATAAGTGAAAAACCTGTGCTCCTGTAGACTATAGAAGAGAACATGTAACACTGCCAATTAGATAAACTAAATGTGCTATGACATATTCCTTAAAATTCCACGCTTTCTTTTATAATGAAAATTTAAGAGTGACTATTTCCTTCCTATCACCAGTAAATGGAAATATTTGGGAAGGCTATTAAAGATAATGCAGTAGTAAGAGCTTCTAGACACTAAATATTCAAATAGCTTATCAGATATTCTCAACCTAAAAACATTCCTATTTCTGCATAAAATGGAAATGAGAATAATATAATGCAACACAAAGTGTTACTGTGAAAATTAAATGAAATAACATGTATAAAGCTTTTAGAACAGTGCCTGGCACAAAGGAAGTATTACAGAAGTAGTAACTTTTTTATTCTTTAAATTACTAAGTAAACGATACTATATAATAAAGGACAAAGATGAAAGCCTGATTTCTTCTGAGTATCAACTTCAAAAAATATGCTAAAAGTAGGGACTTCCCTGGCAGTCCAGTGGTTAAGACTGCACTTCCACTGCAGGGGGCGGGTTTGATCCCTTATCAGGGAACTAAGATCCCGCATGCAGCGCAGCAAAAAAAAAAAAAAAAAAGCTAAAAGTAATAACCAGGGTAGCATACATGGATATGGAAACCTTACTTTTAATTCAGCTAAGTCGTGCTTCTAAATTAATTTCATTTTGGTCACCAATATTGTTAATTAAGTAAAAAGGCAAATATGGTCACATATCAACTTAACAGTAGGTCATCAACTTCCTTAAGGCATCTTTTTCTTTAAGCCCTCAGAGTGTGTTAGTCTCCTCATCCATGACTCCGAAAAACAGCACTTACTTAGGAACGCCCTACAGTTTAAATGACTACAAATTGATTTACATATCAAATATCAGAACGAAGGAGGTGAATTGATTTGGTAATTGTTTGGTAATTGTTCTATTGTCAAAATGCTTTGATTTAAAATTTGTCTCTGTCTTTTGTTAGTCTTTTAACTTCATCAAATTATTTAACTTCTCTGAAATCAAGTTTTTACAACAATAAAGAAAATGCTGCAAGTAAAGTAAGGGAAATAACAAACACCACCATGCTTATAGTGTTATGGTAGGAATTGAGAGATGAAATTCAAATTAATTATTACTCACTAAATATTACCATTACTCATTGCTATTGAAAGGTTAAAATAAATGATAGAAATAATCACTATCCTCATGGAGCTTATAAAAGCATTATAAAAAGAGGTGTGTTATTTTTTCCCTCTCATGAATAAAATAGTTAAACCTACATAATTTAGGCAAAGGGCATAAAAACCTATTATTAATAGGATTCAGAGATTCAAATTTTTTTCTAATCATTAGTTATTAAATATGCAACGAAGACACACATATATACTTCAAAATATGCTGTTGTCTGTTTGTCCTTTACAAAATTTTCAAATATTTTTGTGTCAAGTTAACTTTGAAATATCCATGGGAAATTTTCCTGTATACTGAAGTTAATGTTTTTTGTTATGAAAACCTGAGTTATTTTATTACTGCAGGTCTTCCAGATCTTTGTTTTACATTTCAACTAAAATAGGTATGACAGGATTAATTTATTCTGCTCCCAAATATGAAATGGTAACAAAATTATTTTTAAAAACTTCAAAACCGAAGAAAATTCAAACTAAAAGATGAAAAATATGTAATCTTATACTGAAGATAACAAAGTATGACTGCTTAGCACAACTAGAAAGCATTGTTCTTCATGCATTAGTCTGATTTTTTTATCTGGGAATTCAGAAGGAATGAAATTTTATTGTGTGGGTACTATTGCAGTACGGTTACTTCATTTCACAGCCTAGCTTTTGAAAGTTCAGACGACTCTGGGTCTTTTAATTTTCTTAAAATTTCTAGTGCATCAAGAACATTAAGTAATTCAGGGCTGTTGGATGCTAGTTTTGTTTTGCTTTTCCCTTCCTGTGAACAGAGGGAACAACACGGTAGAGCACTTGCTTATATGATTACTTAAACTTAATGAACACCATCTGGAGGAAGAGAAACCTGAATATTTGCATACATCTGGGCATAAATAACATGTTGCTGCAAAACTGATTAATAATTGCATTTAACAGGCCACAGTTAGCTATATTTACATCTTGGTGCGGTGGGAAAGTAGAAAATGAATATTTATCATTGCTCCCTTACCTTAATTTGAATAGGCTGTTAACCAATGTAGTAACCTGTGTGAACAGTATTTCAGAAAAGTTTAATTTAAAAATGGATGCTTTCCTTCTTTTCATTCTCTGTGGTAGAGGGTACATAAGCATACTAGATGATTTATTCTTAAAATGCTTTAAACCCTGTTTTTATTTATATATTTGATAAAAAGAAAATAAACTCTTTTTATGGTAAAAGGAGACAATGTCTTTCCTATTAAGATTTATACAACCGTAAGAATATTGTCAATCTTAAGTTTTCAGAAATACAAGTGTATATTACTTTCTGTAATTCTATACCAAAGTGTGGATACTTTGCTTTAAATAATGTATCCACACCAGAGTCACCATGTGAAAACTTTTGATTCAACACATCTGACAAAATAGAGAAACGATAAGATGATTCTTTTTAAAGTAGTATAGGTGGAATTTTAAGGGCAATTTAAGACACTCATTCACTAATCTTTTTCTAAAGAGAATAATTGGAATCAATACAATAACATTTTTTTTCCCTTACCGACTATGAAGTCTTATATTTTCCCTTTCCCTTTCTCCCTCTCTCTTCCTCACTTTCTTAAACACATATACATGCACATGTGTGCATGCACAACTCACAACCCAAACCCTAAACTGTATAACGTTAGTATAAATAACAAGAGAGTGGATAAGAAAAAAGCTTTGAACAAATTTGTTTCTATTACTAATACCACACTTTTTCTCTATCCATATTTTTTATAGTATAATTAGAACAGCACTTAGTGAGGACACATATATATAAACACAGTCATGTTTTACATGTACTACCAGTACATCTCAAAATTTAACATACATACAAATCACCTAGGGATTGTGTAAAAATGGAGATTCTGATTCAGTAGGTCTGTAGGGAGCTCCTTGCTAACACACTCTCAGTGTGTGTTTCAGATGTGTGGTCTAAGGACTGTGTTAGAATAGGAAAATTCGAAACCATTTATTCCTCCCAATATCCCTCAAGGTAGGTATGACTAACATTTCCATCTTACAGGAACCTCAAACACAGACAATTTAAGCAGTTTTCCCAGGGAAACAAGAAAAATTAAAAATTAGCAAGGGATGTAATGTGTGTTCACATCCAGGAAGTTCGTCTCCAGGCCCCCACACTTTTCATCCCAACCCTATACTGTCTGGGCATTAATTAAGACTAAGTATCAGAACGTGTACTCACAAGGTAAGACAGAGAATCTGGTGCAGAGGAGCAAAAGGGAAGAGACAGACATGAGCTAGAGAGGATGGGGAAATGAGGGGAACAGAAAAGGGAAAACAAAGACTAAGTTTATAACTAAAACATATGCACTGATTTTTTCCTTTCCATTGTAAGAAACTGAAATCTATAATACAATCACCTGATAATTACATGCAGAAACATTTGCTTGATAATCCCTGAAAGACAATAACTAGTAATGGTATTGGTCCATTTCATCTAGGTTATCAAATTTGTGGGCATAGAGTTGTTCATAAATTCATTTATTATCCTTTTAATTTCCATAAGATCTACAGTGTTGTTCCCCTTATTTCTGATATTAGTAATTTGTTTTCTTTTTTCCTCTGGCTTGAGACTCATTTATTTTACTGATCTTCTCAAAGAACAAGCTCTTTGTTTCATTGATTTTCTCTATTTTCTGCTTCAAAATTCATTGATTTCTCCTCTAATTATTATTATTATTATTATTTTAATCTTCCTACTTGGGATTTAATTTGCTCTTTTTTTCCCCTAGTTTCCTAAGTGGAAACTTAGATGACTGAATTTAGATTTTTCTTCTTTTCTAATATAAGCATTCAATGTTATACATTTCCCTCTAAGCACTGCTTTTGCTGCACCCCGCAAATTTTGATTACTTGTATTTTCATTTTATCTCAAAATATTTTACAATTTTCCTTGAGATTTCTTTTAAGACCCATGTATTATTTAGAAGTATGTATAACCTCCATATATTTGGAATTTTCCAGTTTCTTTTTTCTTATTGATTTCTAGTTTAATTCCATTGTGATCTAAGAACTGACACTGTATGAGTTCTATTTCTTTAAATTTGTTCAAGTGTGTTTTATGGCCCAGAATGTGTTCTATCTTGGTGAATGTTCCATGAAAGCTTGAGATGAATGTGTCTTCTGCTGTTGTTGGATGAAACAGTCTACAGATGTTAATTATATACAGTTGATTGATGGTGTTGTTGAGTTCAACTATGTTCTTACTGATTTTCTGCCTGCTGGATCTATTCATTTCTGAGAGAGGAGTGTTGAAGTCTCCAACTATGAAAGTGGATTCTTATTTTTCTCCTTGAAATTCTATCAGTATTTCTCCCAGGTAGTCTGATGCTCTGTTGTCAGACACATATAAGTTAAGAATTGTTATGTCTTTTTTGGAGAATGGATCTCTTTGTTATTATGTAATACCTTTCTTTCTTTGATAACTTTCTTTACTTTGAAGTCAGCTCTGCCTGAAAATAATATAGCCACTCCTGTTTTTATTTTTATTTTTGACTAGTGTTAGCATAGTACATTTTTCTCCAACCATTTACTTTTAATTCATATGTGTCTTTATATTCAAAGTGGGTTTCTTTTAGACAGCATATAGTAGAGTATTTTTTTTTGATCCATTCTGACAATCTCTGTCTTTCCATTGGTACATTTACATCATTGCATTAAAAGCAATTATTGAGGTGGTTGGATTAATTTAACATATTCATTACTGTTGTCTATTTGTTCCCCTTATTCTTTTTCCTATTTTTGTCTTTCACTATGTTTTCTTCCTTTTGCGGTTTGAATTGAGAATTCTGATAATTACATTTTTCTCTCATTTCTTAGCATATCAGTTATACTTTAAAAAAATTTTTAGTGGTTGCTCTAAAATTTGCAATATATATTTGCAGCTAATTCAAGTACACGTTTAAACAACACTATACCACTTCATGGATAGTATGAGTAACATAATAACAAAATAATCCTAATTCCTTCCTCCCATTTCTTGTATCATTGCTGTCATTCATTTTACTTATATATAAGCCTACATAAGTATACATATATATACACATATATATATATATACATAAACATACACAAACAAGATATATACCTAAAGCTACATAATTGAACAAACTTTTCTGTTAGGTCAGTTAAGAGTAAGAAAAATAAGTTTTTATTTTACTTTTCTACTTATTCCTTCTTCAATGTTCTTCTTTTGTTTAATTAGATCCATGTTTCTGATATATATTATTTTCCTTCACTCTAAAGAACTTATTTTAACATTTCTTGCAACACAAGTCTACTGGCAACATATTCCCTCAATTTTTATTTGCTGAGAAAGTCTTTATTTCTTCGTCACTTTTGAAGGATAATTTTGCAGTGTACAGAATTCTAGGTTGGTGGGGTTTTTTTTCTCTCAACATTTTAAATATTTCACTCCACTCCCTTCTTGCAAGGAGAAGGTAGAGGTCTTATCTTTTTTCCTCTATAGGTAAAGGTATTTTTACCTTCTGGCTTCCTTTAGGATTTTTTCTTTAATTTGATTTTCCGTAGTTTGAAGATGATATTCCTCAGGCCTAAGTGTAGGGCTTTTTTGGGGGGTGGGGAAGGGCAGGGTATTTATCCTGCTTGATGTTCTCTGAGCTTTGTGGATCTGTGATTAGTGTTTGACTATAATTTGGGGAAATTCTTAGGCATTATAGTTTCAAATATTTCTGTTCTTTTCTTTCTTCTCCTTCTGGTATTCCCATTATGTGTATGTTACAATTGTGGTTTGTTTTTTTTTTTTTTGTAGTTACTCCACAGTCCTTGGATACTCTGTTCTGATTTTTCTCAGTCTTTGCTCTCTTTTCCTTTCAGTCTGAGGATTCTATTGATATCCTCTATATCATAAATTCTTTCTTCATCCAATGTCCAGTCACTAATGTGCTCAGTAAAGGCATTCTTCATTTCTGTTAAGTTTTAAATTTCTAGCATTTCTTTTTGTTTCTTTCTTAGGATTTTCATCTCTCTGCTTATATTGCTTATCTCTTCTTGCCTGCTGTCTACTTGATCCAAGAGCCCTTTGTGTGTTAATCATAGTAGTTTTAAATTCTTGGTCTGAAAAATCCAACATTCCTACCGTGTCTGTTTCTGATGCTTGCTCTGTGTCTCTAAATTGTGTTTTTTGCCTTTTGGTACATCTTGTAACTTTTTCTTGATAGGTGAAAATCATGTACTGGGTAAAAGGAGCTGCTGTAAATATGCCCTTAGCGGGACTTTCCTGGCAGTTCAGTGGTTAGGATTCTGCACTTTCACTGCTGAGGGCCCAGGTTCAATCCCTGGTTGGGGAACTAGGAACCCACAAGCTGCAAGGTGCAGCCAAAAAAAAAAAAAAACAGCCCTTAGTAATGTAGTAGTGAGGTGTGGGGGGAGGAACGTGTTCTAGAGTCCTTGATTAGATCTTAGTCTTTCACTGAGCCTGTGTGTCTAATTATGAACTTCAAAAGCATTTCTCAGTTTTTTCTCCCCCTTTAGGTAGGTAGGATGGCTGGAGTTGGGTATTCCTCTTCTTCAGATCAGTTAGGCTCTGATAATACCTCAGCAGGTTAGGCTCAGGTTAACTAGTTTCTCTTAATGCAAGCCTTGTTAAAAAGAACAGAGTGCTCTGGCATATGTCAAAATGTTTTGTTATTTTTTCATTTCTCCTTTCCAGAAGGCTGAGGGCATTTTTCTCTAATATTTACTATCGCAATCTGGTAAAGCTCCTGGAGGTGGATCTCAGTATACTGTGGACCCTCTATGAGTGGGTCCCCCGTTGTTTTTAACTCTCACTGCTGTCTGCACTGAGCCTCTAGCAATTTTTCACTTACAGTTCAGGTTTTCCTACTCCCGCACTGGTTCCCTAGGGCATTTCCAATCATGAGACTCTGCTCTGGTAAGACAGACTGCCTGTACAATCTTGGGGGCAGTGGCTGGCCCTGTAAACTCACTTCTCTTATGGCTCTAAGAAGAGTTGTGGATTTTTCAGCCTGTTCAGCTTTTTACTGATTAGGACAGAGTGGCAACTTCCAAGTTCCTTGGAACCAGGAACTAGAAGTCCCTATTCACTCTTTCAAATAGTTACAGTATTTTGTTGTAAAACTCAGCTTAATAGTAGTTAGCTTAATGAAAACTCAATATAAGAAATAACTTCATATGGAGCTATACAAGGAAGGCAGGCCATTCTATGTAAGTAATGGTTTGTAGCTCTAGAATTTCTCAAGCAAAAATTAACTACCTATCAGTGATCCCATGAAAAGATTTCTGACATGTGAGACAAGGGAAAAAATGACATCTAAGTCGGGGGGCCAAATAAATTTTCATTCACATTGGGAAAAGTGAAAAAGACTAAATGGGAGCACAATAATTATTCTGATGGGTGATAATTGTAAATCTGGACTGCCTCAAGTGAAAAAGGATGTATGGTCACTGAAATTCTTAAGTCCCTTTCGATCTTATGATTTAGAGATTAAGACATGGCAATACATAGCCACATTATTTTCAGAAAGTTTTAATTAGCTTTTATGGGGACTAGAAATAGCATGAATTCCTCCTCCAATGAATAGAAAAGTCATGGCTCTGGCAGCAAAAATTTAAGTCCCAAGATTTAAGTCAGATGGACCCAATCTAAAGACCAATTCTGGACCTCTGTCTTTGATGTCATTACCTAAGACTGAAAAGCTGATACTGGAAAATAAAATCATTAAATTAGAAACACAGCAATGTTCAAAAAATTAAAATAGGATGTGGCTCCAAATTCCATATCAGAAAATTGCAAAGCATATCAAGAATTAAATTATAAAATTAGCATAGTTATAGATGACCCTTCTAAATACATGGGGAAAATCAAATCTGTGTAACTACGAAACTGTATATATATAGTAGACAAATAGAGGAACTAAGGAAATAGAGGAAAAATGCAAAGAATCAGAAGGTTCTAACTGCTTAAGATGAATTATTACTTTGTGCTGTCAGCTAGAAAGAAAGCTCCAGGCTATCCAATTTCTTCTTGATTAATTGGCCTCAGGAGGTAATCCTGCTTATTGTTCTCACCACTTGGTAAGAGGTGTAGGCTTGTAAAGCAGAGATTCCTTTAGTCTAGTCCCAGAGCTGTCTGCATTTAAGGAAACACCTAACAGGAATGCATACCCTTATTGAAGCTGCTCTAAAGTATCTAAGGGCAAAGTCACAACTAGAAAGATATCAAAAAGAAGTGATGTGTGAAAAAGGAATCTCTTTTGTATAGCTGTCCTTTTCATTTTAATCATAAAAGGATAGGATCAAAAATCAAGGCCTTTGTTTTCCAGTATTTTAGTCCTGAGTAGCAGGCAAGAGAAAGGTTTAACATTCTTTATTCTTCGGTACTCTAAATTTAAATCATTTCAAAATTTTCCATTTCTTTGAGAAATGTTTATTTGCTTCTGTGAAAAGTGTGGCAATACATGTGATAACAGTACCAATGAAAATTTACAAAATAATTGAAACAATGATTTCTTTTGAAATAATCATGGGATCTGAAATATGTAATATTTATCACAAGCATTTGCAACAAACTATAGTGGTTATATAAAATGCTGGTAATGTTCCAAAGTAAGTTCCATTGTCATATTCTTTATAACAGACTCAACTTTAATGGGTTAATTACTTTTAAAAGGCTGGTATCAACCAAATAATCCAATTTTTTCTTACTTTATTTTATAAGGAGAACTCTATACTCCCAATTTCTTATTCCAGAAACTCTAGTTTCTAGTTTTTCGTAAATTCCCAAATTTAATCTTACATCTCTGACATTTCCCTGGCTGCTTGTATTCGTGCATCTTTATCTACACCTGAGGGCATTAGGCTTTTGCTTATAAGGCCAACTGCAGGCTCTCACTGTTTCCTTTTTAGGGAAATGGTTACAGAATTCACTAATGATACTCCTTTACCTCCACAGTAGCTGGTATCACAGCCAAGATATTACTCTCTTCTCAACACTTTCACTAACCTCCTAATGCCAGTAATTTGGTCTTTGTCCCTTGGAGATGGTAGAGCTACCAATCAACATTTCTGTCTAGGCCAAAAATTAAATAAGATTGGGAGGTTCATATCTGAATCTCTTCAGCTCTATTTTTACTTCCTAATTCATAAAGCTGAAAATGAGCAATCTTGGAGTCACAGATTTTTTTTTTTTTTTTTAACCCTCTATTCCACAATGTCAAATACTGGCCTTGACAGAGTGGGAAGTGGGGCTGTGCAGCTGTCACAGCGGTGGTTATTTGCTCCCTTGATTGACAGCCTCCTCATGGAGAGTAACAAACACTTCACCAAGTATTATATATTGGGGCCTCTATCCATTCAATTGTTTGTTCAACTCACAGCATACACAGGCATTTTAAAAATATATACAATACACATTACTCCAGGCCCTGAGAGGAGAGTGAATAACAAAACAATGTGTACTGCCCTCAAGAAGATGACAATCCAATGGGGTACAGAACATTAAATGATTATATAAATAGTTATTATGATGTGTCTGAATGAAAAATAAAAGATGCTTCTGTAAAGTAAATAATAAGTTCCCTGAGGAAGTGACTTTTAAAGTGCAACCTGGAGGATAAATCGATGCTAAACAAATGGAGAGAGCAGAATGTCGAAAAGCCTAGCAAAGATTCCAAGTCAGGAGGTGGACGGTGAGGTGGATACACATACCAAAGGTCTGGGGGGCAACTTGTAGGTTTATGTTGTTATTCATGTACCCCTATTACCTCTATTATGTTTACAAATTATGACTTGTTTTTAGAGGGAAATGTCTTACGTTTTAGTACCTTTGAGTGTTTTTTTTTTCTTTTTTGAATCAGGGCTTATATCACTTTGCATTTCTTTATGCATAGCCAGCCCTGACTCCCTAAGCTGTGTAGAGAATAAATTAGGTGAAAATAATTATAGAGGCAGAAAAAATATCTGAATAACCTCAATGTTGCATCTTTCCAGTAAAAAAAAGTCAAAATCTTTAATTTCCCCTGATTTGGGCTGTTACCCTCCAGAGCGGATGCATATTAATGAGGCCTTTAATCAGGGCATCTCTAGCTCTAGACCACTAGATTACATATGCACCTAAACTTTTCAGTTGGTGTGGTCAATTATTTGCATAATAATTCTCAATTACTCTCAAAATTAATTCTTACAAATATTTCAATATAACAATTTTTAAATTACTTTTTATAAAATATACTATGTATTATTCGAATTGAATACAACTAAATTGAATTTTAAGATTAAGAAGAGAAAGCATATTTTAAGAGATTATGGAGGAAGTTTATGAAGTAGAAATAGATGCCACGTGTGTAGAATCCACTTGTGAATTTTATTAACATATGACGAGGCCAGAGAAGTGAGTGTGAAAACTAAAAGGTGATATTGCTTTAATTATGACTACATTTACAAAAATTTAAATAATGTTTCAAGGTGAATATCTGAGTACCAGAACTATTTGACATATTGTTCTATGGATCTCATTACTTTCCATAAGATGAGGAAAAGAAATATTTGTTTCTAGGTTTCAAAAGTCAGATATTTTGGCATCTTCTATAAATTAGTTTGATACCTTTTATAAATTGCTTCTGAATCCTCAATCTAAAGTTAGAAAAATACCTTTAATCAAACATGCATTTTCTTTACTCCAAATCTTCTCTAAGTCTATAAATATTGTGAGTTACCTTATATAATGCTTTATTTTTCCAACAAGTATGTTTCTAAATAAAAATTGCTTTTTAGATTACGGACCACAAAGCAAGACACAGCACACGTAGGATATATGATAAACTGATGTTCACAGAATGTCATTTTTCTATTCTTATTCTACAAGGCAAGGTATAGCCTGTCTCTGCTTTTATGTCTCTTCAGAACAAGAGAACAAGGTGGAATGACTATCTTGTGATTAGAATATGAAGAAAGGAATATTACATTAAAAATAAGATAGCATGTAGAAAAAATAAAAGGAAAGAAATCAGGAGAAAAAAATCAGAAGGGTAGTAAGAAAAAAAAATCATATCACAGAATCTCTCCTTTTCTTTTTTGCTTATTCAACAATTACTCAGTGCCTACTCATTGCTCCTCTTTGGAATAGGCACTTATGAAATATGCGCAAATAAAATACTGATCCTGGCCTTTAGACTTCCTCTCTAGTCAGAAGATTGTGTGGCAGGTCTTGTAGCACATTTTGAACAGTGGCAATACCTCATGTAAAGCACAGATCTCTCAGAAGGTTGTCAATTCATCCCAACAACCATTTTTTTCCATAAAAGATGCAAAAAGTCAGTATGATTTCAAAGGACATTATAATTTGGAGGTAATTATACTTAAATAAAATATATTTATTTAAACCTGATTTATCTAAATAATCAAAATATAATTTAAAAGTAATAACATTTACTCACTTAGAGGGTTTTAAAAATATAAATATCAGAACTTTAGATTATGGAAATATCAATGAAGAACCACTTTTAGTCCACATTCTTGTCTCTAGATTAACTAGCCCTCTCCATTCTCACTATGCGAGATACTGACTATACGTTCAGTGCCTTGACCTTGGCGGTGGCTCTCCAGCCTGTCCACACAACTCAGCGGCCTCCAGCTGACTTGAATGCAATTAATAGACTGTTATGTGTGTTCCTCAAACTGTTTTATATTAGATAAACATGTTATTCTAATTACATATTGTAATTAATACTACTTTAACTAAAAATGTTATTTCTATGGTAACAAAGTTGAGCCAATTTTAAAATTGCTATCTAATTAGGTGTGGGTGGCATAATCGTAAAAGTCTGAGAAAAGTAAAATATTTAAATAATTCCACATGTGCTCTCTACAAGGACAACAAGCAAATTTGTGATTTTCCATTAAAAGTGATAAAATAATTCTGCATGCAAATTGTTTTATATTGTATCTTAAGATCCTGGGTCTGCTGTGAAAAATCAAAAAAGAGTGCATTGTGGGTGTAGTTTACATACCAAAGATGACAGAATTTTTTAATCAACAGACTTATATTTTTAAAAAGATCTTGACCATTCATAAAACAATTGATAAATAAAATGTACATTTTTACATTTTAAGATAAAATAAAATATTTGATCATGAATATTTTTTATCCTGTATTTTAATCTTTGTTTCTAAATTAACTGATTATTCACCCTAAAAATGCCACCCAAAACTACTAGAGCTCATCAATGAAGTCTACAACGTTGCAGGATACATAATTCATTTACAGAAATCTGTTGCATTTCTGTACACTAACAGTGAACTATCAGAAAGAGAAATTAAGAAAACAATAAATCTAAGAAGGTAAAAGATCTGTAATTGGAAAACAATAAGACACTGATTTAAGAAAATTTGAAGACAACACTGATGGAAAGATAAACAATGATCATGAATCAATGTTGTTAAAATGACCATACTACCAAGGCAATCTATAGATTCAATGCAATCTCTATCAAAATACCAATGGCATTTTTCACAAAGCTAGAACAAATAATTCTAAAACTTGTATGGCAACACAAAAGACCATGAATAGCCAAAGCAATCTTGAGAAAGAAGAACAGAGCTGGAGTCACTTTCTCTGACTTCAGAATATGCTCTAAGGCTACAGTAATCAAAATAGTATGCTACTGGCACAAAAAAAGACACATAGATCAGTGGGACAGAGAGTCCAGAAATAAATACACACACTTATGGTCAATTAATCTATGACAAAGGAGGCAAGAATATACAATGGGGAAAAAGTCTCTTCAATAAGTGGTGCTGGGAAAACTGGACAGATACTTGTAAAAGAATAAAATGGGGACATTTTCTCACACAATATACAAAAATAAACTCAAAATGGATTTAAAAAAACCTGAATGTAAGACCTGAAACCATAAAACTCCTAGAAGAAAATACAGGCAGAACACTCATTGACATGAATCGTAGCAATATTTTTTTTTAATGTCTCTCCTAAGGCAAAGGAACCAAAAGCAAAAATTAAGAAATGGGATCTAATTAAACTTAAAAAGCTTTTTCATGGCCAAGGAAACCATCGACAAAAGGAAAAATCAACCTACTGAATGGGATAAAGTATTTACAAATGATAAAACCTATAAGGGGTTAATATCCAAAATATATAAACACCTCATACAACTCAATATAAAAAAAAATTTTTAAATGGGTAGAAGACATGAACAAACATTTTTCCGAAGAAGACATACAGATGGTCAACAGGTATATGGAAAGATGCTCAGCATCTCTAATCAGAGAAATGCAAATCAAAACCACATTGAGATTTCGCCTGTCAGAATGGCTATCATCAAAAGACCACAAATGACAAATGTTGGTAAGGATGTGGAGAAAAGGGAACACTTACACACTGTTTTGTGGGAATGTAAATTGGTGCAGCCACTATGGAAAACAGTATGGAGACTCCTCAAAAAACTAAAAATAGAACTACCATATTATCTAGCAATTCCACTCCTGGTTATACATCCAAAGAAAACAAAAACTCTATTTCAAAAAGATACATGCACCCCAAGGTTCATAGCAGCATTATTTACAATAGCCAAGCTATGGAAGCAACACAAGTGTCCATCAAGAAATGACTGGATAAACAAAATGAATCACTCACACACACACACACACACACACACACACACACAGTGGAATAGTACTCAACCATAAAAAAGGAATTTTTCCATTTGCAGCAACATGGAAGGAGATGGACCTGGAGAGTATTATGCTTAGTGAAATAAGTTAGAGAAAGAAAAATACTGTGCGTTATCACTTATATGTGAAATCTAAAAAATAAACGAATGAATATAACAAAATAGAAACAGACTACAGATATAGAGAACAAAGTAGTGGTTACCAGTGGGAGACAGAAGAGGAAAGGAGTAAGATGGGGGGTAGGAGATTAAGAAATACAAACTCTTATGTGTAAAATAAGTTACAAGGATACATTGTACAGCACAGGGAATATAGCCAATATTTTATAATAACCTTAAATGGAGTATAATCTACAAAAATTTTACACTGCTATATTGTATACCTGAAACTAATGTATTATAAATCAACCCTACCCTAATAAAAAATAAAGTTTATAGTTTCTGAAAAAAAATATTGGTCATTTACTTGTTCTAATAGCATCAGCAAAAGAGTATTGTAATAGAAATAATGATTTAGTTCTAGACATATACAGAGATGAAATATTAAAGAGAGTACACATACTCCATTTTAAAAGATTTCCTTGGAGACCTTCAAGATGGTGGAGGAGTAAGACGTGGAGATCAACTTCCTCACTACAAATACATCAGAAATACATCTACATGTGGAACAACTCCTACAGAACACCTACTGAACACTGGTAGAAGACCTCAGACTTCCCAAAAGGCAAGAAACTCCCCATGTACCTGGGTAGGGCAAAAGAAAAAAGAAAAAACAGAGACAAAAGAATAGGGACAGGACCTGCACCTCTGGGAGGGAGCTGTGAAGGAGGAAAAGTTTTCGCACACTAGGAAGACCCTTCACTGACGAAGATGGGAGGTGGCTGGGGGGAAGTTTCACAGCCACTGAGGAGAGTGCAGCAAAAGGGGTGCAGTGGGCAAAGTGGAGAGCTTCCCACCCAGAGGATCGGTGCCCACCAGCACTCACCAGCCTGAGAGGCTTGTCTGCTCACCTGCTGGGGCAGGTGGGGGCTGAGAGCTCAGGCTCCGGCTTCGGAGGTCAGATCCCAGGGAGAGGACTGGGGTTGACTGCATGAACACAGACTGAAAGGGGCTAGTGCATCACAGCTAGCTGGGAGGGCGTCTGGGGAAAAAGTCTGGACCTGCCTAAGAAGCAAGAGACAATTGTTTCGGGGTGCGCAAGGAGAGGGGATTCAGACCACCGCCTAAACGGGCTCCAGAGATGGGCGCGAGCCACAGCTATCAGCATGGACACCAGAGACAGGCATGAGATGCTAAGGCTGCTGCTGCAGCCACTAAGAAGCCTGTGTGCAAGCACAGGTCACTATCCACACCTCCCCTCCAGGGAGTCTGTGCAGCCCACCACTGCCAGTGTCCCAGGATCTAGGGACAATTTCCCAGGGAGAACACATGGTGCGCCTCAGGCTGTTGCAACGTCATGCCGGCCTCTGCCACTGCAGGCTTGCCCCACATTCTATACCCCACCCTCCCCCCAGCCTGACTGAGCCAGAGCCTCCTAATCAGCTGCTACTTTAAATCAGTCCTGTCTGAGCAAAGAAGAGATGCCCTCAGGCGACCTACACACAGAGGCAGGGCCAAATCCAAAGCTGAACCCCAGGAACTGTGCGAACAAAGAAGAGAAAGAGAAATTTCTCCCAGCAGCCTCAGGAGTAGTGGATTAAATCCCTACAATCACCTTGGTGCACCCTGCATCTGTGGAATACCTGAATAGACAACGAATCATCCCAAAATTGAAGCGGTCGACTTTGGGAGCAACTGTAGAATTGGGGTTTGCTTTCTGCAACTAATTTGTTTCTGGTTTTATGTTTATCTTAGTTTAGTATTTAGAGTTTATTATCATCAGTACGTTTGTTTATTGATTTGGTTGCTCTCTTCCCTTTTTTTTTATATATAGATATATATATATATTTCCTTTTTCCCTTTATCTGAGTGCGTATGTGTATGCTTCTTTGTGTGATTTTGTCTGTATAGCTTTGCTTTACCATTTGTCCTAGGGTTCTGCCTGTTTTTTTTTTTTTAGTATAGCCTTCAGCGCTTGTTATCATTGGTGGATTTGTTTTTTGGTTCGGTTGATCCCTTCTTTCTTTATTTCCTTCTTTTTTTTTTCTTTTTTTAAATTAATTTTTAATTATTTTATTTTTAATAATTTTTGTATTTTTTATTTTAATAACTTTATTTTGTTTTATTGTATTTTTTCTTTCTTTTTTCTTTTTCTCTCCCTATTCTTCTGAGCCATGTGCCTGACACGGTCTTGGTGCTCCAGCCGGGTTTCAGACCTGTGCCTCTGAGGTGGGAGAGCCGAGTCCAACAGAGACCTCCCAGCTCCATGTAAAATCAAATGGCGAAAGATCTCCTAGAGATCTTCATCTCAAAACTAAGACCCAGATCCACTCAACGACCAGCAAGATACAGTGCTGGACACCCTATGCCAAACAACTAGAAAGACAGGAACACAACCCCAACCATTGGCAGAGAGGCTGCCTAAAATCATAATAAGGTCACAGACACCCCAAAACACACCACTGGACGTGGTCCTGCCCACCAGAAAAACAAGATACAGCCTCATCCACCAGAACACAGGCACCATTCCCCTCCACCAGGAAGCCTACACAACCCACTAAACCAACATTAGCCACTGGGGACAGACACCAAAAACAACAGGAACTTCGAACCGGCAGCCTGAAAAAACGAGACCCCAAACACAGTAAGTTAAGCAAAATGAGAAGACAGAGAAACACACAGAAGATGAAGGAGCAAGGTAAAAACCCATGAGACCAAACAAATGAAGAGGAAATAAGCAGTCTACCTGAAAAAGAATTCAGAGTAACGATAGTAAAGATGATCCAAAATCTTGGAAATAGAATGGAGAAAATACAAGAAATGTTTAAGAAGGACCTAGAGGAACTGAAGAGCAAACAAACAATGATGAACAACACAATAAATGAAATTAAAAATTCTCTAGAAGGAATCAATAGCAGAATAACTGAGGCAGAACGGATAAGTGACCTGGAAGATAAAATAGTGGAAATAACTACTGCAGAAAAGAATAAAGAAAAAAGAATGAAAAGAATTGATGACAGTCTCAGAGACCTCTGGGACAACATTGAACACATCAACATTCGAATAATAGGGGTCACAGAAGAAGAGAAAAAGAAAGGGACTGAGAAAACATTTGAAGAGATTATAGTTGAAAACATCCAGGAAGGGCAGAGAGTACAATTCAGGATACATCCAAGGAGAAACCTGCCAAGACACATATTAATCAAACTATCAAAAATTAAACACAAAGAACAAATATTAAAAGCAGCAAGGGAAAAACAACAAATAACATACAAGGGAATCCCCATAAGGTTAACAGCTGATCTTTCAGCAGAAACTCTGCAAGCCAGAAGGGAGTGGCAGGACATATTTAAAGTGACAAAAGAGAAAAACTTACAACCAAGATTACTCTACCCAGCAAGGATCTCATTCAGATTCGACAGAGAAATTAAAATCTTTACAGACAAGCAAATCTAAGGGAATTCAGCACCACCAAACCAGCTTCACAACAAATGCTAAAGGAACTTCTCTAGACAGGAAACACAAGAGAAGGAAAAGACCTACAATAACAAGCCCAAAACAATTAAGAAAATGGTAATAGGAACATACATGTCAATAACTACCTTAAATGTATGTGGATTAAATGCTCCAATCAAAAGACACAGACTGGGGGAATGGATACAAAAACAAGACCAGTATATATACTGTCTACAAGAGACCCACTTCAGACTTAGGGACACATATAGACTGAAAGTGAGGGGATGGAAAAAGATACTCCATGCAAATGGAAATCAAAAGAAAGCTGGAGTAGCAATTCTCATATCAGACAAAATAGACTTTAAAATAAAGATTATTACAAGAGACAAAGAAGGACAGTACATAATGATCAAGGGATCATTCCAAGAAGAAGATATAACAATTGGAAATATTAATGGACCCAACATAGGAGCACCTCAATAGATAAGGCAAATGCTAACAGCCATAAAAGGGGAGATTGACAGTAACACAATCATAGTAGGGAACTTTAACACCCCACTTTCACCGATTGACATTTTATCCAAAATGAAAATAAATAAGGAAACACAAGCTTAAAATGACACATGAAACAAGTTGGACTTAATTGATATTTCTAGGACATTCCATCCAAAAACACCATAATACACTTTCTTCTCAAGTGCTCATGGAACATTCTCCAGGATAGATCACACCTTGGGTCACAAATCAAGCCCTGGTAAATTTAAGAAAATTGAAATCGTATCAAGTTTCTTTTCTGACCACAATGCCATGAGACTAGATATCAATTACAGGAAAAACTCCGTAAAAGAAACAAGCACATGGAGACTAAAAATACACTACTTAATACACAAGAGATCACTGAAGAAATCAAAGAGGAAATCAAAAAATACCTAGAAATAAATGACAATAAAAACATAACAACCCAAAACTTATGGGATGCAGCAAAAGCAGTTCTAAGAGGGAAGTTTATAGCAATAAAATCCTACCTTAAGAAACAAGAAACATCACAAATAAACAACCGAACTTTACACCTAAAGCAATTAGAGAAAGAAGAACAAAAAAACCCCAAAGTTAGCAGAAGGAAAAAAATCATAAAGATCAGATCAGAAATAAATAAAAAAGAAATGAAGGAAAAAATAGCAAAGATCAATAAAACTAAAAGCTGGTTCTTTGAGAAGATAAACAAAAGTGATAACCCATTAGCCACACTCATCAAGAAAAAAAGGGAGAGGACTCAAATCAATAGAATTAGAAATGATAAAGGAGAAGTAACAACTGACAGTGAAGAAATACAAAGGATCATGAGAGATTACTACAAGCAACTCTATGCCAATAAAATGGACAACCTGGAAGAAATGGACAAATTCTTAGAATAGCACAACCTTCCGAGACTGAACCAGGAAAAAATAGAAAATATAAACAGACAAATCACAAGCACTGAAATTGAGACTATGATTAAAAATCTTCTGACAAACAAAAGCCCACGACCAGATGGCTTCAGAGGCGAATTCTATCAAACATTTAGAGAAGAGCTAACACCTATCCTTCTCAAACTCTTACAAAATATAGCAGAGGGAGGAACACTCCCAAACTCATTCAACGAGGCCTCCATCACCCTGACACCAAAACCAGACAAAGATGTCACAGCGAAAAAAACTAGAGGCCAATATCACTGATGAACATAGATGCAAAAATCCTCAACAAAATACTAGCAAACAGAATCCAACAGCACATTAAAAGGATCATACACCATGATCAAGTGGGGTTTATCCCAGGAATGCAAGGATTCTTCAATATACGCAAATCAATCAATGTGATACACCATATTAACAAATTGAAGAATAAAAACCATATGATCATCTCAACAGAAGAAGAAAAAGCTTTTCACAAAATTCAACACCCATTTATGATAAAAACCCTCCAGAAAACAGGCATAGAGGGAAGTTACCTCAACATAATAAAGGCCATATATGACAAACCCACAGCCAACATTGTTCTCAACAGTGAAAAACTGAAAACATTTCCTCTAAGATCAGGAACGAGAAAAGGATGTCCACTCTCACCACTATTATTCAACATAGTTTTGGAAGTGTTAGCCACAGCAATCAGAGAAGAAAAAGAAATAAAAGGACTCCAAATCGGAAAAGAAGTAAAGCTGTCATTGTTTGCAGATGAGATGATACTATACGTAGAGAATCCTACAGATGCTGCCAGAAAACTACTAGAGGTAATCAGTGAATCTGGTAAAGTAGCAGGATACAAAATTAATGCACAGAAATCTCTTGCATTCCTATACACTAATGATGAAAAATCTGAGAGAAATTCAGGAAACACTCACATTTACCACTGCAACAAAAAGAACAAAATACCTAGGAATAAACGTACCTAAGGAGACAAAAGACCTGTATGCAGAAAACTATAAGACTCTAATGAAAGAAATTAAAGATGATACAAACAGATGGAGAGATATACCACGTTCTTGGATTGGAAGAATCAACATTGTGAAAATGACTCTACTACCCAAAGCAATCTACAGATTCAACGCAATCCCTATCAAACTACCAATGGCAGGTTTCACAGAACTAGAACAAAAAATTTCACAATTGGTATGGAAACACAAAAGAATCCAAATAGCCAAAGCAATCTTGAGAAAGAAAAACGGAGCTGGAGGAAGCAGGCTCCCTGACTTCAGACTATACTACAAAGCTGCAGTAATCAAGACAGCATGGTACTGGCACAAAAATAGAAATATAGATCAATAGAACATGACAGAAAGCCCAGAGATAAATCCACACACATGTGGTCACCTTGTTTTTGATAAAAGAGGCAAGAATATACAATGGAGAAAAGACAGCCTCTTCAATAAGTGGTGCTGGGAAAACTGAATAGCTACATGTAAAAGAATGAAATTAGAACACTCCCTAAGGCCATCCACGAAAATAAACTCAAAATGGATTACAGACCTAAATGTAAGGCCAGTCACTATAAAACTCTTAGAGGAAAACATAGGAAGAATACTCTTTAACATAAATCACAGCAAGATCTTTTTTGACCCACCTCCTAGAGGAATGGAAACAAAAACAAGAACAAACAAATGGGACCTAATGAAACTTCAAAGTTTCTGCATAGCAAAGGAAACTATAAACAAGGCGAAAAGACAGCTCTCAGAATGGGAGAAAATATTTGCAAATGAATCAACAGACAAAGGATTAATCTCCAAAATATATAAAAAGCTAATGTAGCTCAGTATTAAAAAACAACCCAATCAAAAAACGTGCAGAAGACCTAAATAGACATTTCTCCATAGAAGACATACAGATGGCCAAGAGGCACATGAAAAGCTGCTCAACATCACTAATTATTAGATAAATGCAAATCAAAACTACAATGAGGTATCACCTCACACCAGTTAGAATGGGCATCTTCAGAAAATCTACAAACAACAAATGCTGGAGAGGGTGTGGAGAAAAGGGAACCCTCTTGCACTGTTGGTGGGAATGTAAATTGATACAGTCACTATGGAGAACAGTATGGAGGCTCCTTAAAAAACTAAAAATAGAACTACCATACGACCCAGCCATCCCACTACTGAGCATATACCCTGAGAAAACCATAATTCAAAAATAGTCATGTACCACAATGTTCATTGCAACTCTATTTACAATAGCCAGGACATGGAAGCAACCTAAGTGTCCATTGACAGATGAATGGATAAAGAAGATGTGGCACATATATACAATGGAATATTAGCCATAAGAAGAAATGGAATTGAGTTATCTGTAGTGAGGTGGGTGGACCTAGAGTCTATCATACAGAGTGAAGTAAGTTAGAAAGAGAAAAACCGTATGCTAACACATATATATGGAATCTAAAAAAAAAAAAAAAAGGTTCTGCAGAACCTAGAGGCAGGACAGGAATAAAGATGCAGATGTAGAGACTGGAACTGAGGACACGGGGAGGGGGAAGGGTAAGCTGGACAAAGTGAGAGAGTGCCATGGACATATATACACTACCAAATGTAAAACCGATAGCTAGTGGGAAGCAGCCACATAGCACAGGGAGATCAGCTCGGTGCTTTGTGACCACCTAGAGGGGTAGGATAATGAGAGTGAGAGGGAGACGCCAGAGGGAGGAGATATGGGGATATATGTATATGTATAGCTGATTCACTTTATTATAAAGCAGAAGCTAACACACCATTGTAAAGCAATTATACTCCAATAAAGATGTTAAAAAAAAAGGATATTCTTGTCTAAAATACGTATTTCATCCAAATATTTAAGGTAGTTTTAACTGTGCCTTAAAATTGAATGCTTATTACTGTTTGCACAAAGGTTGGAAGATGTGGATCTTAAAACATTAAAAGAAACTTTAAATATTCTTCAAAAGATGTTTCCAGCTTGTTATGGTAGACAATATAGGAACTGATAGACCTGTCAAAACCTTTCCTTGATAAAAATCATTTGGTGCTCTTGGAAGTTTTCCCACCAATCTATTATACACAACAGTAGAATTATTAGCATCGAATATAATAATTTTATATTTTAAAAATATTATGCAAAGCTAGAGTCAGCCTCTCTTTTAAAATTTTTATATTTGGTTATATAGATTTAAACTACCTACTACATGGTAGGATATGCCACCATGTGTTTCCCAAGGACTTCATAATTCTTACTTTGTTTTCGTGTGTCCTTAGTAATTTAACACCAGATTCCTACTTGACAGATTTCTTAATTTCTGCAGCATCTCATCTCCTATAACTGTCCCCTTCTTTCTGCTCCACATAAACCTAGATACAGAATAAGACAGTAGTTCTCACACCACACCCTGTGTCAGAATCACCTAGAGGGCTCCTTAAAGCACAGAAAGCTAAGCTCTACTCAGTTACTAATTCACTAGGTCTGGTTAAGCCCTGATAATTTGCATTTCTAACAATTTCCCAGTTGATGCCGATGTTGCTGTTCCAGGCACATATGTTGAGAATCACTAAAATATAAGAATTTTTCCTTGATTTCCCCCAAATCATTCATACAAAGCATTTGCTTAATTGGTATACTCCACTAAAGACTGGGACAAAAGGACTTTTTATTGTACCTGCATGTACAAATTAATACTGAATAGTAAATCTCTGGATTCTAATAGATTCTTTGGCCCCATCATAATGAATTTCTTACTCTCCTTTATTTACCATGAGTACCAGCTTTCCCCACTCCAGCTTGGTGACCTCCTTTTCTTCTACCTTCTCCCCTCTTGCTGTTTGATCCAGTACCAACATTCTTCTTAACTCTTTATAAAGAGAACTTTAACATTGTTTACACATCATCTTTACAAACCGTCAGTTCAAGGATCAAAACTCCTCATCCAAAATGGACTTTCAAAGTATTTGGGTGGATGGGGGCAAGCCTCCTAAAAGATTAATACCAACTAATTCAATAACATCTTTCACTTTTCTATACAAAGATGATGAGTCCAGGTTTGTTCATCTTCATTTGGAATGCTACTCTTGTAATGTGGGACTGAGATAATAGAAAGCTAGTACCTGCCTCTTCTTGTGAACTCAGGGATGGTAGGAAGTAACCAACTCCCAGGTGAATGAAAGAGAGAAATGCATTTTTTTTTGGCAGTTATTACAGTGGTGGCACAGCTGGTAGCAGACTCGATTCAACTGGGTCACTATTGGATTCATTAGTGCCAACATATTCATAAAAAGTGGACAGAAATAAACACATACAAAGTCAATTCTGCATATGAATGAGCCAAGGGAAGAGCAACCTACAAAATAAGATGAAAAACTTGCTACTAAGCTGAAGGATGGGTAGACAAGGTTACCTGTACAAATTCACTAGGACGGTGGAGGAGACACGCTCCCTTATATTGACTACATTACACTTGTAGGAAACAAGGTCTTGGACATTTGATGGAAACAACTAATAATCCCACCTACCAAGTAAAATAGCATTTTTATTCTGATTTATGAATGAGTAGGTGTATTTGAAGGTTGATTCCAGTTTATAGCAATAATTTCACTTTCATATTGAAAAATATTTTAAATAATCACATAAAGAATTTTTACGTGTTTTAAATCATATTATAAATCTTTGGCCCAAGGCCTCTTACCTGTTTCCACCAGGATTCCTCAAGAGGAGAAGAAAGTGAATTTTTGCAGCAGGAAGTCTGAGGGCAAAATCCAATGCAGCAGTAAGCATGATATTCCTTTGAAATAGCATAATATATCCTAAATTTTCATTGTAAGTTGGTATTTTACTGCCTAATATGTTTATTTTTGACTTAATATCAGTTTAATCAGGAAAAGATAAGTTTGCTCTCACGTTGGTATTAACCTTGGAACTGAATTGCATTCAAAGACATACCTTACTGTCAGTTAATGCAAACAAACTTGCTGAGTCGACTTACTTCTTTCTCACCTTCCATAGTAGCTTTTTCCCAGAATCCTCTTCTTTCCCCAGATGTAGAAGTTCACTGAAATTAATTACCCACCATGATTCAGCTGGTTTGCAGCGGGTCTATGAGAGATCATAAGAAAGATGAGGTCTAGCAATGCCCCAGCTGTACTTTCCTTTGTAATAATCCACTTGTTTGCAACACTAATTATAGGGGCACTATCCTTTATGAGACTGAATTTGTATCTTACTTATTATTTTTATTTCCTTGCAAGTACAATGTTTAGGTTTGGATTCAAAAGTCCTTAATGTTAATTTTGGCTGTTTCATTTACTAGGTGTGTAATGTTAGGTAAATCTCACAATTTCTCTAAATTTCTTGTTTGCTCTTACATGAATACAGAGCTAACACAACAGGACCCTCAAGTTAGTTAATGAGTATGAAAATGTGTGTAACGTAAAATACTAAACAATTTAAGTTATTATTTCTGAATATTATACAGGAATGCAAGGGCAATCACATAAACATGAAAGTATGGTGATAAAAATCATGTGTATTTTCTAAAATATAGTAGAGCTTAATGGAATTTTAAGAGTACCATTTATATATATAGCAGAAAAGAGAAAGTCTTGACATAATACATGAATGAGAATAAATATAGTATTTAAGTAGTGTTGCCTATTCCAACCTGAAAAAATAAAGCATTTTGCCATTTGCAATATTTAGAAACTTTAAAAAATCAGAATTTTTATAGAATTAAATAAGATAAATTGAGTGTCAGAAGTCAAAATCACTCAGGTTGAGACATTTTAAAAACACACATTGAGATCAGTGTTTTTAAATCAATATAATATCAACAAATGTCTTCTATTAATGACTGCCAATTCTACTTTACTAGCTTGTTGATATAAAGCCATTTTTCTCTACTTTTATCATGCACCAGAATCACCTGGAGAGATTGTTGAACCACAGATCTCTGGGCCCTACTGGGTATTTTTAATTCAATACATCTGTGCTGAATTTTTAACGCTTTCCTAGGTGATTCTAATGTTGCTGGTTTGAGGACTGCACTTTGAGGACCACAGATATGAACGCTAATGGATTTACAATGATGAAGCAAAGCACAGAGGAATGGCTATTGAATGCTATGAAGAATCTCATTCCAATGCTCACCACATGTGCACTGTGATCTTAGAGGTATATAGTGTACGTTGCTCATTCTTCTCAACTGTGCAATAGATATGTATTATTATTCTCAAGATACATGATTTACTTTGACTATACAGTATTCCTTGTGGAATGCAAACTAAGTGTACAAACTGCTGGGAAGATCTCTGGGGGAAAAGAAAAGCAAATGCTGATTTTGCTTTGCACTCCACTTTTTAAAATACTGTGTTTTCACATCAGTTTTATGCACCAGTAACTTAAGGCTCAATAACACTATTACTCTAAGCTTATACTTTGGTGTGTTATAAGTCAGGATACAGAGTCAGCTACTATAAGAAAGAGGCCTAAAAATACAGTTGAGTAAATAAACTAGAAGTTTGTGCCTTTCTCATTTTACAATATGAGTGTAGGCAGGCTCTGGCTGATGACTACTTCTGGGCCAGCCAGCTCTACACAAAACATGACTCCATCTCTGTATCAAAGTTTGCATCTGCAGTTGTGGTTCCTTGGTCAGAAGAAGAGGAAAAAGTGGAGTCAGGGCACACAACTTGTCTTTAAGTTGAAAATGACCAGTGAATTGTGGACATCACTTCTGTTTATATACCATTGGTAAGAACTTAGGTAGACACACCTGACTGCAAGAGAGGCTGGGAAATAAGCCCAGCTCAAACCCAGGGAGGCTGGGGAGCAAGTGAAGAGGGAGAAGGGAAGGGTAGATTCCACTACTAAAATGAAAAAGGGTGAGAATGGATCCTGGGGGACAGTTTAACAGTGTCTACTACAGGTGGGAATATAACAGGTGAAATAAAGCAGTTGCAACTTTCGTGGAAATAAAAGACCTTGAATAGATTTAACGGATTCTTTAAAGCATTTCTGAAGGAGGCTACTTGCCTAAAGAGGATTGCAGTATTTTAAATTTAACATTCCAGGGATGAATTAATGGTGCACTTTATTTTTAAAGAAAACAATTTAACTTTAGGAAAGATACTTCTTTTCTTTCCTTGGATGGTTATATGTTTCTGTGTATGGGTATGTGTTTAGGAGGTGAAAGGAGAAAATAGTGATAATATTGTGAAGTATTTTCCATTTTATTTATGATAAAATACAATTCATATATCTAATAATAAAGAGAAAATTTTATTTTTTATTTTATTTCATTATTGATAAGTAGAAATTGAAATTATAGTAGAATTTTAAAGACCATCTTTTTTCCCTATTTTTATGTGTTTAAATATGTGCTAGGAGACTTATGTGAAAGCATGCATTGTTGCAGTTCTAGTTCCTTCACATAAACCAGTCTGATCACCTTTATTTTTGCCTAAATGAATGTCCTGTTCAAAAGTGATTTTTATTACCTTTCTCTACCGCTATTTTTTTCCTCACTGTTCTTACACCTAGATTTCATTCTCATTCCTCTGAAGAGATTAAAATTTAAAAGTGCATTAAAGAAACTGTTGCCCATATGTTTCACTAAAGCAAGGTAAACTGGTATTTACAGGCACACTGACCTCTTTTCCACTGAGAAAACAAGGAATCATGTTAGTAGAACAAGAGCCTAAACTATACAGTCTGTTCTACAGTGCATTTAATTGTAAGAGTGGGTCATGAATATCTGAGTATGTGATTTCTTCTAAGAAAGTCACAGGACATTTATATATCAAAATAATAATACTTGTCTCAACTCAACTTTTATGACTTTGTAGAATTACAGGGTATAGAATAGCTCCTTCCAGGTGTATAAACTTCCTCCTGCGAAATCTGACACTTTACATAGTGCTTTAACACCTATAAACTCCAGAGGTAGTGACAGTTTTCTGTACTTTTGTACAATATTCCATTAGCAAAATCTTGTTTCATATATGTGAAAAGCTGAGAAGAAAGTTGGGACACCATGACAAGATCTGATTCACATGACAGTCTGAGCTGTATGACACACTGGGAGCAGCGTCGTTACATATATTTTACTACATAAAAAGCTGGAAAGCTGACTACGGCAACAGCGATGGCACTGCCCTGCCTCCATCACTGGCGAAATTCTGGCTCAACTCTTGCAGAAACTACAGAAAGCATCACCAACCATTCCCTTTCAAATCATGGTAAGAGTTTTAAACTCCAACCCAGCACAGTGGACATTATCTCTGCAATGATTCTGCATCTGCTTAGGGAAGAAACTCCGATAAACAGTCGACTCAAGTAAACATGTGTCACCATGAGAAAACTTAGTGGGCCAAAAATTCCTTTTTAAATCTACGTATATAAATAGGATGGAGAATGGGACAGCCAACCACTCAGAACAATAAAAAAATGTTGACTTTGGTGATACGGAAAATGTTGTTGGTGATGTTATAAAATATCATGAATTGCACAGTATTAATTACAACTCACATTCAAATATATCTATAGCAATATCTATAACATTTATACCGATATCTGTATCTGTAACGATGATCACTTCGAATTAAGCATCAAGCCAGGAAAGACTGCATTTATCTAATCAACAAGCCGCAGGTGCATAGTAGTGAAAAGTTGAAGCAAAGTTCTTCAAATTTAAGGATGGATTATTATCATGATGATCTCATGTCTGATGGCAACTATCAATCAACTCTCTAGAGTTTTTTCTTTAAAATATCAGGTTTTATGATTGTCCTCAAAAAGTAGTTTAATTGTCTGTAGAAAGGATAGTTTAATCTGTAAAATTAAGAATGTTGTTCCAACTATGAATATTATATGGCTTGAGGAGCCTTTAAAAAACCATTATTTCTGAAAATATAAAATTGCCCAAGGTAACTATTGTCTACGTTGTAAAGGAGTAAACAGGCAAAACAATAAAATGCAATGCTGAGATAACCAAAGGAGATGTTTAATGGTATTGCGTATGAAAGTTATGGCATCAATATTTCTGTGTAATGGGTGGTCTGTATTTATATATAACTAATACCGAACCTAGAATGTAATCCAAAATCAGAAGACATTGCGGAATACTATCTTCCATTGTTCTTGCAACATACGAAGGTGAAAAACAAGAAAAAGGGGGAGTAGGAAGAAGAGACAGAAGAGGCAGATGAGAAGAAGGCAGAGCAGCAGAAAAGGAAGAGGAGGAGGAGGATAGGAAGGAGAATAAAGCATCAAACTAAAAGGAATAGAGGACAGAGATTAGAGAAGTACTGAAAGCCCCAGAGTCACAGAAGTAGTGAAAAAAAATCTATTGAGAAACAAGAGGCAATAAATGCCTAGATCTGCCTGATCCAGGGAAGTGAAATCTATTTAACAACACACGTGTTAAGAAGTTTGGAATAAATTTGAATTATTGCTGTGGGAAGGCAGTTTCTTTATAGAAAGAGCTTGGTATCTTACTTAGGGATCTATTAAAATACAGGAAACTACTACCTGATGCAAGCAGTATAAGCCATGTTTAAAATCACTAATATTTAGTGAGCATTTTCTGTGTTCTTGCCTCTGTGGAAAGTGCCTTAAGAGTATTACTTGTTTAGTTTCCATAAAACCCTATGAGGTAGAAAACTGAGGAAAAGTAATACACAATGAGGCAAGGTTCAGTAAAAGTGGAGCCTGATCTAGACTTTTCCGATTGATAATTGAGCTGAAATCTGGAGACTGAGCAGGAGTTCAGGAATGAAAATGGTTGGACAGTCTTTGCAGAGGGAAATGATATAGTACATGCAAACGTTCTGTGGTCACAGGGAGCATGCCTTCTTCAAGAAACTGAAAGAAATCAATTTGCCTGAAACAAATTTACCTAAGGAAAGAAAAATGTGTGAGAATGGAAGAACATTGTTACAGGCTATAGAAATCTTAACAGTCTCAACATTTTTAACAGTCTCTTAAAGTCTTGTCATGTTATAATAATACAACATTAGAAATACCCAGTTTTGTTCTAGGTTATTGTTCTTTTTTTTTATACCATAAGAAAAATAAACTTCACACAAAAAATATTTACTAAGAAGATCTTTTCATAGGCTTATTGACTTAATATCCCAATGGTTATTTTCAGTCCCTACTTTATTAAAACATAATTATTTTTGTTTTGGCTAATTCATGTGAAGTTTTTCTTCCATATTTGGATCTTTGTCCTCTAACCTTATTTGCCTACATTGCATAGCTAAGCTTTATTCCCTTTTTCCTGTTAATAAACCTCCTGGACCATGAAATCATTAGCATTAATATGTCTAGCATTTACATCTAATATTTATAAAATAGCACTTATTTAGACAACAAGGGTATATCACTAAGTAAAATTACACTTGAGGAGAACTAATTATTCATCTATGGAGAACTTTGAAGTTAAGTAATATATTAAAAGATAATAATTTTAAATGGGAAACATGGAGAGAGAGAGAGGTGGAGGATCTCACTTGAAATTAACATAGGATATGTTCTAGTAGATAAAAAAATAGTATTCTCTAATTTCAGAGAGATTAAAACAGAGACAATTACTTTGATCATTACTTGTCAATCAGAAATGTGGGCACTTGAAAGTGCTACCATGACCACTGCCACCACCAAATTCCCATTTCTCATTACCAACAATCTGCATTATCTGGTAGGATATCTTATACAACACAAACTTTGATATTCATTGAATCAGCGGGAGCTCTTGTTAAAATGCATATTCTGATTCAGCAAGTGCTGGGAGTGGCTGAGACATGTATCTCTGACAGACTTCCAAATGTTGCTAATGCTGCTGGTCAATGGACCACATTTTGAGTAGGGAAGCAATAATTCACATTCCACTTTCCATGACAGCATCAAAATGGCATAATACGTACATATTCTATTGTGAACTCTGGGTGGAAAGGAGGTAGTCATGAGTAGAATTTTGACTAGTATCACTCAGTCCTGAGGGTCAGAGTGCAGCAAAGAGGATACAGGAACAAGTGGACTGAGAAAAGCAGTATTGCTGCCACTTACTCCACTTGCTTCTTAGCAGAATAATGATAGGGACACTTTGAAGTCTGAAAGATATAACTTTCTTCGATACTCCATTTGGAGTGATACTTGTATCAAACTTAGAAGACAAGCGAATCAAAAATTTACCTTATTATGATGTTATAAAATTTTAAAAAGTTAACATTTATTTATTGCTTCAATGTTCCAGATATTAAGTTTGGTGTGTCATATGGATTATCTCATTTATTCTTATTATGATGTTATAAAATTAAAAAGAGTTAACATTTATTTATTGCTTCAGATGTTCCAGGTATTAAGTTTGGTGTGTCATATGGATTATCTCATTTATTCTTGACAACAAACCCCTGGGATAAATTAAATGATTATGTCATTGTAATGTTGAGGAAATTAAGGCACAGAGAAGTTAGATCACTTACTCAATGAGCAGTAAGTGGAATGTTTGTAACTACATAGTCTGATATCTCATATAAATACGATAATTACTTTCTATGACATCTTTGGATTAAATAGAACTAAAACACTTGTACCCATCATAACTGAATTCATGTTTCTTCTGGGGGTTAGGTTATGGCATTGCCCTCTAAAGTCCATGTCAAGTTAATTCTTGCTAAGATAATAGTATTTATCTGTTCCTTAGAAGAGAGCAAAACTTTAAAGGAATGGGACTTACGGCAGAGAGGCTGGAAAACTATATTGGAGTACATAGAAGTTATTTTGTGTATTTAAATACACAAGCTTTGTTCTTCTCTTATTTTTTTTCCAACCTCAACTTTACTTTCCTTACCATTTTTTTTTCATCTTTTTAAAAAGTTTTCTTAAATTACTTTTGCAATAAGACAGGAGGTAGCTAAATAAATGCAAAATCAAATAAATGCACATTTTGCCCACACAAAATGAGCAATTTACTGAGAAGCAGAGGCTGACAACAAAGCCATTCAGCAAATTAGAAGTGTTAACTATGTGTCTTATCCATGTTCTAGACCTGCTGGTGGGCATCAAACACTCATCAAAGAACAAAGGGGCTGACACAAGATCAAAGCTCAGATGTCATTGAGGTTCTTTCCACATTTTCAGTACTTTCCACATTTTGTTATACTCCAGAACCAGATGAAATCACAGACCAATTCCTTGTCAATTCTGTAGGAGACAACAGTCTCATTTATTCTTCAAAGTTCAGTTTAGGTCACATCATGGTGCCCTAGATTCATCTTTTCCCTTCTCACATTTCCTAGTACCTATTGTGTGTATCAAGTACTTAGGCCCTGGAATGCTAATATCTTTTATTATCTTTTCTTTGCCTTCATTATCTCTTCTCCACAGGCTGATTATAACCTCTGTGAGGAACAAGTGTGTCATAGCCTTCTCTTGCTTTACTCCGTAACACCTAAAACAATGCTTGTAAGACTTAAGATTAAGTCTTAAGATTAATTAAGGAATAATTAATTATTATAAGATAGGAATAAATGTTCTCTAGTAACCAGAAAAAGAAACTCTTTGGTTTCTTACTCAAATATTTTGGTGTAATCCTCTTTAAAAATATATTTCTAACAGTGTTGTATGGAACAAAAATGGTTATTGTCTTTCCCACTTGAATTAAAAAACCCATAAACAGGGCGGTCTGGGAAAAGGATATTTTCATAACAAAATATGTCTTCTCAGTCAGTAGGCTTATTTCACCATTAATTTTAATTGAGGTAATTCAGATTTAGTCCATTCTGCCTTTTCAAATGTAAATCAAATATATATAATTGATATGCTATCTTAAAATAACTGATAAATGTCCTAGTGAAGCTTTTTAAAAGTATATTTGTTTGACATAACAATATTAAGTAGAAACATTTTAACTGCAAAAGGAAAGATGATATTCCTTACCTAACTAATTTAATTACTATTATTTTTATCTCATATTGAATTTATTAAGTTTAAATACTTTAAGGAGCTCATTCGTTAAAATATTTTTTTATTAACATAATGAAAAAATTTTTTAATGTAAGTAAAAACAACAATGAATAATTTGTCAAAAGTGCTTATCTAAAGTGTCTACCACCTACATGTATCTTTACAAATGTTGTGTTTTACCTTTAAATCCCTATAAAGCCCTAAAACAAAGGAAAAATTGATTATTGGCCAATTTGTTAAAGGATTGTCAATTCTGCATTACTAATAAAAAAACTGAAGAAATCCTTTTTAAGCAAGTATTCCATTTCCTACATGCATGCAATTCCTTTCAAGTACTGAAAACTGAATACTGAAAATAGCTAACATTATCATTACATTTAGGAAAAAAGAGATACTATTCAGCTTCCTTGTTCACCTCTTAATAGCTCACACACTACTAGAAAGTACTTGAATACATGCTGAAGAGCAGAGTGTAATAGTTCCTGGTTTACATCTCAGGCAGGTTAATAGGTCTTCAGACTTCATTTAGCACCACATTTTCGGACCATCATAAGTTTTAAATTTACTTCCATGCTGACAGTTTAATGTTAGAATAAGCAAGGAGTTAACTTACTTTTAACTTCTAAACCTTAGGACCTCTATCTTAGAGCTATAAAATTGACATTTCAGCATGAATTTTTTTTCGTGATGTGTCTTTCAAATGTGCACATGTTACAATGTCTAAAACAGCTGTCCATGTTTACATTAAAAGCCTTTCAAATATATATTTTTTTCTTTAGGATGCTATTTGTGTAGAAAGGAAAATAAGCAAATTGACTACTTTTTTACATTCTTCCCTCCCTTTCCCTTCCCTTCTTTCCTTCTTTCCTTTTTTCTCCCCTCTCTGTTTTTTGTTCTGATGTTTCTTTCATTTCTCTTTTCCTTCCTTCTCTTTTTTCTTTTTTTTCTCTTTCTAAGGTACTTGAAAGTAACTTTAGCAATTATTCAAGCAGAGCAAGGGATGCCAGCAGTTTAAATCTGCACTCTGCCTTTAATTCTTGTCAGGGTTTCACGTGCATATATCAGAAGTGAAATGTCCTACTATATATCATGCTTAACCAACTAGAGGTCAAAGAACTAAATCATTGCATTCATGAAAGTAAAATGTTGTGCTTTCCAATTGCCATCACTTTGGGAGACTCTCACTTCCAATAACCAAAGTGACCTTCAAATATGATATTGACCACTTTGTAGTAAAATTTATCATAATTGTGACATGACAATACAAAATAAGAAATGACATGGATAAAAAAGCTGTTATGATGGTAGTAAGATTTTTTTAATCTCAAATAATTTTACATTCAATTTTCTGCTTGGTTGTGTTTTTCCTGATTCTTTATATTGCCTTTGCCAATATACCATTTACATATTGTTTATAAGATTATATCACTACTTAAATGTGTAAACTTGTTAAAGTTTTAATATAGAGTCATGGATGCGTAAGGATTCACATCTTTTGTTAAAAACTGTTCTATATAATATATATTAATATTTCACATTTTATTAATGTGCAAGAGGGGAGCACTTGTAAATTCCAGGTTAGACAATGAAATATTATATCAATCTTTCATAGAACTAATTTGCAATTTCCTTACAATTCTAGGATGTCAGTAAGAAGTGGAAACTAATAATCATCACTTGCCTACTATCTGCTAGAAAGATGAAAATAAATAATAATAATTCTGTTCTATAGGACAGAACTTAGATTTTCCCCAAGTGCTTTACTGGGAATAACTCAGTGATTTACTGGGAATTTACTCAGAATAACTCAAGTTGTATTAAAGAGAAACACATTCCAAAGAAATCAGGTAACTGTCGAAATCATATAGCTAGGAAGGAGCAGAATGTGAAAGTAAGACTAGATTGCCTGTCTTCAAAATATTTCCATTGTTATGTACTTATGACTGGTAGGGGGCCTAAAATCATCCAACTCTAGTTTAACACTTTTATTTGCAGATGAAGGCTACAGATGTATCAAGACTTGACAAAGGTCAAAAAACAAAAACAAAAGCCAACCAACAAACCAAAAATTAAAAAACCCAAAACCCCCAACTTTTTTGTGATCTTTTCACTACTCTAGCCTTTCTTCCTACATCACATTTACTAAGAGCTCATCACTTAATGAAAACAAGGGGTCATGTAAAAGCCAGAGCAGTTCTGAAGACCCTATGCCAGAACTCAGTGAAGCCACTTTGCATAAAAAACACTCAATGATATGCTGAGAAACATATTATAAAAGCTACATTATTTTTCTGTGAATGTTTTTGCTATGTAAATTACATTTATGCTATTAGGCATGAGAGTAAGTAGATAGTGGGGAAAAGCTGAACAGATAGTCTAAAGTATTCAAGGAATAAACAATTTCTACTTGTTTTTGCATGCATTTTTCGAATTATCTTTTAGCGGAATTACTATAGTCTGCAGATCTGGTTTCCAAAAGTCAGTATAAAAATATATGCCCAGTGTAAAAAAAAAATCAAACCAAACAATGTAAACATCAAATTTTGAAGCTCCTTTTTACCTTTCAGTGCAGTTCTATTCCCCTGATTAAGTTCTATTTACAATTTTGTATCCTCTCAAAATATTTGCTTTGAATTTAGGTCAACAGATAGATATCAGGAAAATTACATTAATAAAAATTAGTACACTAATTCAATGAAAGGTTAAAAAAACAGCAAAAAATATGTCCAAGAGAGGGACCAATAGAAGTAGAAAATAAGATGGTGGACTTAAATCCAAATATAGCAGTGATTAGCAGTCTAAACACTTTGCTATGAAGGAAGAGGGTTGTAGACTCTGCTAAAAACCAAATCCAATTGAATGCTGTTTTAAAAAGGCATACCTAAAACAAAGGACACAGAAGGTTTGATCATTAAAATATGGAAAATATGGACAAAGTTAAAAGATGGATAGAGGATATATCTTTTTGTAGACATTTTAAAGACCATTTAGAAGTTAAATTTTTTAAAAAGTAGAGATAAGGAGAAACATGGTAGAATGATGAAATGTTTAACTTTCCAGAAAGATATACCAAATTTAAATTTGTATGCATCCCATAACATAGCCTCTAATAACCAAAAACTTAGAGGAATGTAAGAAGATACAGCCAAATCCAAAATCAAGTGGTAATCTTGCTCAGTAACAGATGAAAAAACTTCATAATAGCAGAAAAGAAATTTTAGGAAAGATCTAGAAGGTCTGATTAACTTGATGAAAACAAGAGCTAAGGAACATAGTTAGAATCCTACCCACAACAACTGCAGAATACCATTTTTTTCTAAGCAAACACCAAACACATAAAAAATTTGATCATTTGCTAGGCTATAAAGTAAGTTTCAACAAATTTCAAAGGATTTTGAAAGTGTACACATGTTTACAAACCACAATGCAATCAAGTTAGAAATATACAATAAAATATAACTGAACATCACTATATATTTGCAAGTATATACATCTAAATAATCCATGGGTCAAAGAAGAATGCATAAAGGAATTTTAATGAAAATACTACATATCATATCTTGTGGGTTGCATCTAAAACTGTGTCTAGAAGAAAAGCTATAGCTTTAAAATTAACATTGGAAGAGCATGAGCTGAAAAGTAACAAGCAAACTGACCACCTTAAAATGTTTGAAAGCAAGCACAAAATAAACAAATGTAGTTGGAAAGAAATAAGAACCTAACAGCCTAAATTAATGACATTTAAAAAATAAATAAAATAGAGGGATAAATAAAAAGCAAAAATACTTCTTTAAAGTAGGTATTAAACAGCTAATTAAATAATAAAAGGTCCTTGTTCTTTCATATACCAAGATTTGTTTTAAAATTACAGTAATTAAGACAATGGGATATTAGTGAAGAGATAAAAAATAAACCAACTTAACATATGGAGAAAAAAGAAACAGTTCCATACATTTGTCATTATGTGACATGACAGAGACTGCAAAGTGGTGCAAAACAGGCAGAATTTTCCATTAATTATGCTGATATAGAGGAATAATATGTAGTCATTAAAATAATAAAAACATTTTCTACTAATATGAAAGACCTCTGAGATATATTATTTGTTAAGAAAAATAAGTTGAAGAACAGTGTAGATATGGTATGCTACATTTTATGTAAAAGTAGCTGAAGGAAAGAATCTATATTTCTATTTACCTCTATGTGCATTAAAATTATACACAGAAGAATATATAAGAAATTAACATCCATGGATATTTACTGGGGGGTGGGAGAAAGAAGGTAGATATTTAAAAAAATATATTAAAAATTGAAAATTGTCACTGACATAAGAGGCTATCAGTATAAAAAAAGTAAAACTAGACCCTTAAATCTCAAAATTAAATTTAGAAATATTACAAGCCTAAAGTGAAAGGCAAAACAATAAAGCTTTATAAAATACCAGGAAAATATTTTGATCACCTTGGTTTAAGGAAAATCTTTTAATATAAAAACAAAAAGTATTGCCCATAAAAGAAAATGTTGATAAATTAGACAACATAAAAATTAATAAATTATATTCATCCTAAGATATATTAAAGAGTGAAAAAATAAGCCAAAGAACAAGCAATGATATCTGGATTATATATTATGAGAAAAAAATTAGTATACCAAATATATAAAGAATTCCTATCATTTTGTAATTAAAGAAACAGTTAAATTAAAATTGGGACAATACATATTAAGACACTAGTTTTAACTGCCTAATATTTGGCACCATATTTAAGATTTCATTGGGTCATTTATACTTTTTATTCTAATTCTCATTTTAAAACTGAGACTAAGTCAAAAAATTAGATTGTAACAAAAGTAGAGTTTAATTTAAAGATCTGTGAACTGCTGATTCCACGAAATTGCACTACTTTGATCATTGAAAATATATGTTGAAAGGAATTTTTCAGAAATAATGAAGAATATCTATTCAGGGATTTTGACTTAGTCTCACTTTTATTATAAAAAGTTTTTCAACTAGGTCTAAAGTCCATCGAAATTCATGTTTAAAGAAAATTCTTGTTTGATGTTGACCAGGTACATAAGAAGTAAATGAGAAAAAAAATAAAACTTGGAAATTAGTGACAAAATGTAGAGATAAATGGAAAGAAGTTTGAGAGACTCAAATAAGAACAACAATCAATTGAAGTATTAACTTCAAATAATTATTTGAAGTATATGACAAAGAAATCACTGTCTCTTTCAAAAGACTATTTCTATTGCCTCTTTATAGTCTGCCTAACATTTAAAAATAAGGTTGTATCGAATATCATTATGTCATAGCCTGTTATGTTATTTCCTAAGAAAAACAAACAAACAAACATCATTGCCATGAAATATTCACCTTTGTCAAAGAACAGATATTGCAGGGAAAATAATAAACTTTGCTAGAAATATCTGTACAGACTACTCCCCTCTTATAGGTTAGTAAGCAATGATCATTCTTCCAGATCCTCAAGCATATTTCAGTCAGTATTTTGGAAAAGCTTTCTTGAAAAACTCCAACATATTTCCTTTTAAGTATTCTACACTGTTATTTGAGGTCATAAAAACAAAAGGAGAGCCAGTTCCTATGCCCTTGTCCTTTGTTAAAATAATTTAAAATTACAACAGGATTCAAAAAAGTAACTGAGCCTGCGAAAGGCATTCTGCAGTAGGAGAGTCTCTGATTCAAAATGCCTCACCATTTAATCACCTAGAACTTGTCCTTTAATTGAATTTTCAACTTTTCTTTTTTCTTGGAGACTGACTTTGTTTGGATTGAAATAAACAGCATAGAAAGAGGATGATTTCATTTAGGTAGATTTCATATCTTGATGGATTATGAAGGAACACTTACACTTCAGATTTAAATTTTAAAAGGATTTAACAACATTCTACTTAATATTCAGAGAATAACTCATGATTCATAATGATCTTTATAAATTTACTAAAGATTATTTTGTAGGATATCCAATTGAATCTGACAGTAATTTGAAGTAGATTTCCTTTTGATAATGATATTTGCTGATGACACATGATAATAAAATTACTACATAGAATTTGGGGTTTGGTGATGTAAACCACCCCTTTTCTATTTCATATTAGTGTTTTTTGGTGAAAGGAAAAACGATTTTGGAATAATCTTGAATTGTATTTTCACATTTCAACCTTACTAAGAGGTTATTATTAAACAAGTCCAAAGAGATTTCATGTTAATGCTATTTAATAGACAAAAATCCTCCTTTTGTAGCAGTTTGTGTTTTAGGGTTTTAAAGTAGACACACAAAACACACGTTGAAATACCATTTAGAGGATGGATGATATGTTCATTCCCTGGAGACTGAGGCAATCCTGTAACATAACAAAGCACAGAAATAATGTTGACTATATTCATACCCAAACCATAGACCCTCTCTAGAGAATTTGATTATTATGTTTCACCTTAAAATGAATTTGTTACCAGGAGAATACCTGATTCCAAAGGAAAAATATATATGAATGTTAAAAAGAGAGAGAGAGAGCGCTCTAAACATCTTTTCATTGGAACTTAAGTTTGGAAAGAGGAGCCAAAGATAATGTCTTTGGATAAGAGTTAAGCCATCATGTTGAATCATTTTGTCAACTGATTTAAGAGTTTTATTGAATGTCTCCACTTTCCTCTTTCCCTTCAAAATTCTTGGGCTTGGCAATATAGCAGAATGTTTACTGCACAGATTCTGGACCTAATCTTCCAAGGTTCAAAACCAGGCCCTTTTACTTCCTATGTAACTGAGACAGTTCTTTAAAATTCTTGAGTCTCTCTTCCTGAGAAAAATAGTGATCATGATGATAACCATAGTACCTACCTCCATAGTATCAGATTAAATGAACAAAATTTGTAAAGCACTGTAGGGAAGGTAACATTTACCTCTAACTTCTTAAGGCTTTTCAGATGGACATGAGAATTAAATTTACAGAAGACAGATTAACAGAAGAAAAGCATTCACATTTATATGTTTTAGGTGACATAAGAGCTCTCATAAGGAAATAAAGACCCAAACAAGTGGCAAAACCTAAATGCTTTTATACTAGATTGACCAAAGAGAGGCAATTATGGAAAAGTGACTAAAATACAGGGAGGCTAAAGGAAGATAAGAATTACTTTAACAAGGTCTGTTTGTATAGAATTCTCTTGGCTTTGACTTCATATCGAAGAATGTTTCTTTTCTCCCGGTACAGAAAGGGCATCTTTCACATGGGAGTTTTTAATCTCCTGCTTTCAGGAAGAAAAGGGGAGATTAGAGTGCCCTTCCTGCATCTGCTATTTTATTAAGTGCCTTTGGTTCAAAATAATTTTTATGCCAAAGTGACATATATTGAGGTGGCATGTTCTGCCACCTTTCAGCACTTAGAACAGCAGCTAGCCCATAATACATGCTCTATGAGGGTTAGTTACTATTCATTTGGAATATGTTAAGAAAATCTTTGTTTTTATTTTTTACTTCTGTTATAAAATTGGAATAATAAAATGAGGCTCTATGTTGAAAAACTCTTGCAAGGAAGATCCTAAATTTTTGGAGACCTCAATAATAGTGACAATAATGACAACAACAAACATAAAAACAACAGTTGAATATAGTATAATTTTTAACTGCCAGGCACTGTGCAAGATGTTATATATATATACTTAATTCTTCTTTAAACTTTACATCTATCTTGAGAAAAAGCTTTTATTATTCCTATTTTACAGAGTAAAAAAGGAAAACTTAATCATTTTTACTAATGTCCAAGTAGTCAGACAGTTAGGAAGAAGATAGAAGTAAATAGCTTACTACTTTTCAGGCTTACTTCATGATTTTATGCCATTCCACCATGGACCCTAGGTAACTGTTGTACTGATCCCCTGAATAGCTCTCCATTTACAGCTACCTTCCTTTTTCCGGAATGCAATAGCTCCCTTACTTAGTCTAACTCAGATATCATCTATTTGTGCTACCTTCTCTGATTTCTCTAGGCAGAATAAATTATACAGCACTAGCTGTCCGTTGACAGTATATTACTACTATAATCCATTTTGGAACCTGGCTTACATCAGAGTTGATGGTGAACAACTAGAGGATTTTCAGGTACTTTATACAGTAAGACTCATAAAGTATACAATACATTTGTTAAATAATACCCTTGGAAAGATCATATTGAGAAGTCAGAACAATCAATACTATAAGGAATAGAGAGGGACATTGCATTATGATAATGGGATCAATTCACCAAGAAGGCATGATGATCTTAAATGTGTATGTTCTTAACAACAGAGCTTCAAAATTCTTGCAGTGAATACTAGCAGCCTGAAAGGAGAAACAGGCAAATCTACAATTATATTTGGAGATTTCAACATGCCTCACTGAAAAATCACTAGAATAAACAAACAGAAAATAATAAGGCTATGTAAGACTGAAACATCATTAACTTGGCATTGATATTTACAGAACACCTTACCCAAGAAAAGCAGAATATAAGTCAATCCAAGGACACTAAAATGAACAATTTACCAGAGAGACCATATCTGTGCCATAAAAATAAATCCAACAAAGTTAAAATAATTGAAATTATACAATTTATTTTCTCTCATCATCACTAAATTCTGTAAATCAGTAACAGGAAGATATCTTAAAATGTCCCAACATTTGGAAACTAAACAACATACTTCTAAATAACTCATAAGTCAAAGAGAAAATCAAAGTTAGTTTAAAAAATATTTTGAATTGAGTAAAAATAAAAACAACATATAAAGTATGCAGGTCTTATGGTTCTGGGACCCAGTTCTAACCTGTGTGTGTGTGGGGGGTGGGTAGGGGGTGGATGTGGAGGTTTCCTCACACCAAAAAGCAGTTCTTGGATACCAGCAGGCTGTCTGAGAATTCATCTCAATTCTGACACTACCTACCTGAAGATAGCATCAGATCCCACCAGTTAAGGGCTCCATCCTACAAAACTGATATAGACTGTAAAGTTATAATCAGATTTTCAGCTGCATGGAGGGTCAGTGCCCCTAACCCCTTGAGTTGTTTAAGAGTCAACTGTAATTCAGGAATAGCCATATAGAAGAAATGGATAGGGCAAGGTATGAGTAAAGGGCACAGAACTTTCATGCTCTCTCAGAGCACCACTTTCTTCAGTCAATTCACCAACTGGGAGCTCTCAGAATCCTGTCCTTTTTTGGGTTTTATGGAAGCTTCATTACAAAGGAATGATTGGTTAAATCATTGACCATTGTTGATTGATTCAACCTTCAGCCCCACTCCCCTCCCTGGAGGTCAGGAGAGTAGGATTTAAAGTTCCTACCTTGTAATTCCCTGGCAACCAGCCCCCATCCTTAGGTGGAATCCAAAAGTCACCTCATTAACAAACAAAAGACACCTTTGATGATCTTATCACTTAGGAAATTCCAAGGGTTTTAGGAACTTTGTCCCAGAAATGGGAATGAAGAGGAAATATATATATTTCTTCTTATAAATCACAATATCACAGCAGGGCACAGATAAAGCAATATTTAGAAGGAAATCAATGAAACTAAGAACATAATGGCAATAGTGAAAAAAATCAATGATATAAAACTTGCACATTAAAAATATCAAAAATTAATTTGAAATGGATTATAGACCTAAATGTAAAACCTAAAACTCTGGAAGAAATACAGGAGAATATGTTTATGATCTTGGAATAGGCAATTATTTCTTAGATAGGAAATAAACTATAACATTTTTTAAATTGGGTATGATCAAAATGTAAAAACTTCTCTTTAAGAAGCATTATTAGAAAGTCTGGATACAATCCTTAGACTAGAAAAAATTTTTGCAAAATCCATATAAGGTTAAAGCCTCACTTCAACAATATATAAAGAAACCTCAAAACTCATTAATAAGAAAACAAACAACGCAATTTTCAAAGGGGCAAAAGCTTTGGACAGATCAAAGAAGATATAAGAATAGCAAATAAGCACATAGAAGGAATGGAAGGATGCTTAACATCTTTAATCATCAGATAAATGAAAATTAAAACCACAATGTGAAACCACTACAGACCCACTAGAATGGCTAAACATAAAACCAAACTGAAATAAACTGAAATAAATGAAAGAGTAAGAAAAGATTGAAAGTACTGAATGCTGACAAATATGTGTAGTAAGCAGGGAGAACTCTCAGACACTGCTGCAGAAGATGCAATGAAATCATATGTCCACAGAAAGCCTGTTAAAGAAAGTTTATAGCAGCTTTGTTCTTAATTTCCCCAAACTGGAAACGGTCAAAATGGCCATCCACTGGTGAATGAATAAAACATTGCTGTATATCTATGCAAGTAAATTCCACTGAGGAAACATAGACATGAACTACTGAAACATGTAATAATATTGAAGAATTTAAAAAGCATTATTCTAATTAAGAGAAGCTAAATATTAAAGGCCATGTATTGTATGATTCCACTTATATAAAATGTCCAAAGTAGGTATGTCTATAGAGACAGAAAATAGATTAATGGTTGCCAGGGTCTTGGGTGGGAAGAGACAACTGTCTGCAAAGCAGTATGAAGGAACTTTTGGAGGTGATAGTATTATCCTGTATTCTGATTGTAGTGGTGATTTCACAACTTTATATATTCGTTAAAATTCATAGATTTGTGCGGCTAAAAAGGGTGAATTTTACTGTATGCAAATTATATGACTATAGACCTGATTTTTAAAAATATTAGAAAAAAGAAATACAGACTGTCATTTAGCAGTTTTGATATATAAATATTAGAATTAATTAATAAGAGCTCAAAAATATGGAGGGAAGGAAATTATCAAAAAGAAAAAAAATATTCCAACACCTAGAGAACATAATACTCCACATTAAAAAGATCTACACATGTACCCACACACACACAGAAATATAAACACTAGATCCACACCAATGCATTCTTCATGAAAACTCAGATCAAGAAATATAAAGATGAGAATCATCAAATCCTTTACTTGAGGAAAAATAAAAGACCATAAACAGTATGTCAAAAATCAGAAAGGCTTCAGTCGTCAGCAAAAGTGAAAGCTAGTAGACAATAGAGCTATACCTTCAGAATTCTGAGGCAAAATGATTTCTACTTAGATTTACACTTCACCAAGTGTAAGGATGAAACAGGCATTTTTAAACATCATGCTATCAACAATTTATTATATATGAATACATTCTTAAAAGGCTACTGGAAGATATGTTTTACCATCTTAAGGGAGTAAATTAAGAAAATGGACATAGCATCAGGTATCAAAAAATCTAGCATCAAAATGGTGAAAGAAATTTCCAGTACACTGGAAATTTTATTTGTCTACTCTTGAATTTCTTTCACCGTATTTTCTTTCGTATCAGCTAAACAAATTACTGACTTTTTAAATAGCCAAACATTTTGTACTTTGTAGTTTATAGAAATGTTTTATAAAGAATAGAATTATTGTTTTTAAATTGAGCTTTATATTCCTCCTCTATCATCAATATCCATATTCTTTGATACATGTGATATGTGTTCAATTTCACAGTTATTAGTATTTAAGCTCTTTAAAACAATTTAATAATGTATAATTATGTTCTACATCTACTTAGAATTCTACAAGTTCATCTAAATACTTTTTTTTTCTTTAAAATAATTATAAAGTCAAAAAATGGTATATTTAACCGATGAGCAATACCCTCTGCTTTTTTGAAGGTTAGTTGCTTTGGACATATTAAAAACAACCTAATTCATCAATGCCTTGTCAGATTTTAATATGTGATGACAGCCTGTCAATTGACAAGAATGTAGGAAAGCATTTTCTTTACTAAGTTGACATTATAACTTGATGAATCCTGTGTTTCAATGACAGTCATTTCTTTGCCTTTCAACCAGCATGTTCTATTTGAAATTCAGTTTACGAGACACATTATGATAAAGGTCATTTGTTTAAAAACTCTATGCCCTTTCTGGCCTTTTGACTTTAAGTGGAAAACACAAAGCACAATTTCCCACATTCAGAATCTTATATTTTTAGAGTATTTTTATTAGTAGGCTCCCATAATTGCAAATTTTAAAGCTATGCAAAAATCAATATCCTACTATCAAGACCAGATATTGAAGAAATATTTACTTTGAGAAACCTCGTCAGTGATTACCAAATGAAATAAAAATTAATAAATAAATGATGGCAATTTACTATATTGAGAAAGACAGCTTAACTCTTTTTCAAAGCTCTAGATTTATCTTAAATAAAATAAAGTAAGCTTGATTCCAAATCATCTTAAACATTATTTTATATGTAAAATTATGCTATTACCCAGAGTAGGATATAAAATATCCATAGTTGGTTTTAAATTATACTGTATTCCTTCAAGCCCCCAAATTTCACAGAATCTCATCTCTCTGTTACCAATATCCAGTGCTTCTACCTTAAATCTGATTGACTAGTTTGTGCCTGAAGTTGCTTTGATGGAAGCTCCCAAATAATCTCATCCTTATTTATGCTATGTGAGGTTTCTTTGTTAGTTTCTTCTTCAAGAATGAAAGACAAATCCAAAAACTCTAGGGAGATGTCTCTCAGGTGACTCTGGAGGTTCACAATAAAAATTTTGACTCTATGAAGCTGTGAGGATGAGGGCAATTATATGTAGAAGGGATTGAGATGCTGAAATAATCCCCGAGAAAATATCTTGGGAATGATAATCCTACATTGGTTCCATGTTTTATTTAAGCATCACCTAAAAGAAAAATCCTCAAGAAGAAGCCAGTATTCACTTGCAGAAATATGTTACTGAACAATACTCACACATATATATGTATTTGAACAATGAGGCAAGGTGTTTTGTGGCTAATTTCATGTTTAGGGGCATAGACTTTGCACACAGAAAGACCTGAGATTGAAAATCTGCCCTTATTAGGTGTATATACTTGGATAAATTATTTTCCTACTTGGAGGTGCTGTTTCTAATCTGTGTGTAACTGTATTTCCCTAGCAATTATTTTCTGGATAATTGCTCATGCTCATGCACTACAGAACATCTAGCTCCTTTTCAGTCTTCCCCAGTTTTTTGGAGACCATAGGAATGTCTCAACTGTGCTTATGAAGATAATTGTTACATTTGTTGGCCTCTAGTCTTCTCATGATTTGATATCACTGCAAATAAAAAATGACTAGAGTGGGGTTCCCACTGGTGCCCTCTGTAGGACTATTTGTCCCTGTCCTCTCCCATTACTCCTCATTTTATCCTCCTCCTCTTTACAGGCCTCCATACCTATGGAAAATCAGTTAAGATGAATTGGTACCCAGTGGCATCAGTCCACTGGGTCTTCAATAAAACGAGACCCTGAGTCCCATCTGAGGCCCAGTCAGAACCCATAACGGGTATAAAACTAGAATAAGAATTCATATTGTGGAGATAATGAGGTAATTTATGTACAATTATTACATTTCTTCTGTTCCAAACACTGTAACAGGTACTTATATCCATTAGCATACTTAAAACCTATACAGTGCAAGCTATGCAGAATTATTATTTTCCCCGTTTCACAGATGAAGCAACTAAAACATAGAGAAATTTGTCCAAGTGGAACTGGCCAGCAACTAATTGAGCTAGATTTGAAAACTTGTCTGCTGTCATCTATATATAGCTGAGCCAACAAAGCATTTTTTTCTCTCTCACTCTCTCTCTTTCTCTGTAGTTATCTATCTCAAACTGTCTGATTCAATATATCTAATGATGCAAATTTGTGATAGTGTTTTTTTGTTGTTGTTGTGTTAATATTTCCAAGAAGCTAAAAATCCAACAAATCAAATATAATGTTTGGGAAACACAATTTTATGCTAAGACTATTTTAAAAATAAATATAAGAAAAGATATATTTATGACATTGTCTGGAAGACTTTGGAAAAAGTATAAATGTCTATCAGAGACACTCAAGATGGTGGAGGAGTAAGACATGGAGATCACCTTCCTCTCCACATCAGAAATACAACTTCATGTGGAACAAATCCTACAGAACACCTACTGAACGCTGGCAGAAGACCTCAGACTTCCCCAAAGGCAAGAAACTCCCCACGTACCTGGGTAGAGCAAAAGAAAAAAGAAAAAACAGAGACAAAAGAATAGGGATGGGACCTGCACCTCTGGGAGTGAGCTGTGAAGGAGGAAAAGTTTCCACACACTCGGAAGCCCCTTGGGAGACAGGGGGTGGCGGGGGGGAAGCTTCGGAGCCATGGAGGAGAGTGCAGCAACAGCGATGCAGAGCACAAAGCAGAGAGATTCTCGCATAAAGGATTGGTGCCGACCAGCACTCACCAGCCTGAGAGGCTTGTCTGCTCACCCACCTGGGCAGGCGGGGGCTGGGAGCTGAGGCTCTGGCTTCGGAGGTCAGATCGCAGGGAGAGGACCGGGGTTGGCTGAGTGAACACAGCCTGAAGGGGGCCAGTGCGCCACAGCTAGCCGGGAAGGTGTCCAGGAAAATGTCTGGACCTGCCTAAGAGGTAAGAGACCATTGTTTCGGGGTGCGCGAGGAGAGGGAATTCAGAGCATCGCCTAAATGAGCTCCAGACAAGGGCGCGAGCCGCGGCTATCATCGTGGACACTGGAGACGGGCATGAGACACTAAGGCTGCTGCTGTAGCCAGCAAGAAGCCTGTGTGCAAGCACAGATCACTATCCACACCTCCCCTCCTGGGAGCCTGTGCAGCCCGCCACTGCCAGGGTCCCATGATCCAGGGACAACTTCCCCGGAAAAACACACGTCATGCCTCAGGCTTTTGCAACGTCATGCCGGCCTCTGCCGCTGCAGGCATGCCCCGCATTCTGTACCCCTCCCTCCCCCTGGCCTGAGTGAGCCAGAGCCCCCTAAACTGCTGTTACTTTAACCAGTCCTGTCTGATCAAAGAAAAGACGCCCTCAGGTGACCTAAAGGCAGAGGTGGGGCCAAATCCAAAGCTGAACCCCAGGAGCTGAGCGAACAAAGAAGAGAAAGGGAAATTTCTCCCAGCAGCCTCAGGAGCAGCGGATTAAATCTCCACAATCAACTTGATGTACACTGCATCTGTGGAATACCTGAATAGAAAACGAATCATACCAATATTGAGGTGGTGGATTTTGGAAGCAACAATATATATATTTTTTTCCTTTTTCTCTTTTTCTGAGTGTGTATGTGTATGCTTCTGTGAGTGATTTTGTCTGTATAGCTTTGCTTTTACATTTGTACTAGGGTTCTGTCTGTCCATTTTTTTTTTTCTTTTTTTGGATAGTTTTCAGTGCTTGTTATCATTGGTACATTTGGTTTTTGGTTTTGTTGCTCTCTGCTGTCTTTTTATTTTTCTTAATTTTTAATTTTTTAAATTTTTAATAAATATATTTAATTCTAATAACTTTATTTTATTTTTTCTTTCTTTTTTCCACACTTTTCTTCTGACCCATGTGACTGACAGGGTCTTGGTGCTCTGGACAGGTGTCAGACCTTTGCCTCTGAGGTGGGAGAGCTGAGTACAGGACATTGGTCCACCAGAGACCCCCAGCTCCACGTAATATCAAGTGGCGAAAGTTCTCCCAGAGATCTCCACTTCAACGCAAAGACCCAGCTCCACTCAACGACCAGCAAGTTACAGTGCTGGACACCCTATGCCAAACAACTAGCAAGACAGGAAAACAACCCCACCCATTGGCAGAGAGGCTGCCTAAAATCATAATAAGGTCACAGACACCCCAAAGCACACCACCAGATGCGGACCTGCCCAACAGAAAGACAAGATACAGCCTCATCCACCAGAACACGGGCACTAGTCCCCTCCACCAGGAAGCCTACACAACCCACTGAACCAACCTTAGCCACTGGGGGCAGACACCAAAAAAGCAGGAACCACAATCCTGCAGCCCGAAGAAAGGAGACCACAAACACAGAAAGGTAAGCAAAATGAGAAGACAGAGAAACACACAGAAGATGAAGGAGCAGGGTAAAAACCCAGGAGACCAAACAAATGAAGAGGAAATAGGCAGTCTACCTGAAAAAGAATTCAGAGTAACGATAGTAAAGATGATCCAAAATCTTGGAAATAGAATGGAGAAAATACAAGAAACGTTCAACAAGGAACTAGAAGAACTAAAGAGCAAACCAACAATCATTAACAACACAATAAATGAAATTAAGAATTCTCTAGAAGGAATCAAGAGCAGAATAACGGAGGCAAAAGAATGGATAACTGACCTGGAAGATAAAATAGTGGAAATAATTACCACAGCGCAGAATAAAGAAAAAAGAATTAAAAGACCTGAGGACAGTCTCAAAGACCTCTGGAAAAACATTTAACATACCAACATTCAAATTATAGGGGTCCCAGAAAAAGAAGAGAAAAAGAAAGGGACTGAGAAAATATTTGAAGAGATTATAGATGAAAACTTCCCTAATATGGGAAAGGAAATAGTCAATCAAGTCCAGGAAGCTCAGAGACTCCCATACAGGATAAATCCAAGGAGAAACACGCCAAGACACATATTAATCAAACTATCAAAAATTAAAGACAAAGAAAAAATATTAAAAGCAACAAGGGAAAACCAAAAAATAACATACAAGGGAATCCCCAAAAGGTTAACAGCTGATAGTTCAGCAGAAACTCTGCAAGCCAGAAGGGAGTGGTAGGACATATTTAAAGTGATGAAAGGGAAAAACCTACAACCAAGATTACTCTACCCAGCAAGGATCTCATTCAGGTTCGACAGAGAAATTAAAACCTTTACACACAAGCAAAAGCCAAGAGAATTCAGCACCACCAAAGCAGCTTTACAACAAATGCTAAAGGATCTTCTCTGGCAGGAAACACAAGAGAAGGAAAAGACTTACAGTAACAAACACAAAACAATTAATAAATCGTAATAGAAACATACATATTGATAATTACCTTAAAGGTAAATGGATTAAATGCTCCAACCAACAGACATAGACTGGCTGAATGGATACAAAAACGAGACGTGTATATATGCTGTCTACAAGAGACCCACTTCACACCTAGAGACACATACAGACTGAAAGTGAGGGGATGGAAAAAGATATTGCATGCAAGTGGAAATCAAAAAAAGGTGGAGTAGCAATTCTCAAATCAGAAAGTATAGACTTTAAAATAAAGAATATTACAAGAGACAAAGAAGGACGCTACATAATGATCAAGGGATCAATCCAAGAAGAAGATATAACAATTGTAAATACTTATGCACCCAACATAGCAGCACCTCAATACATAAGGCAAATGCTAACAGCCATACAAGGGGAAATCGACAGTAACACAATCATAGTAGGAGACTTTAACACCCCACTTTCACCAATGGACAGATCATCCAACATGAAAATAAGGAAACAGAAGCTTTAAATGATACATTAAACAAGATGGACTTAATTGATATTTATAGGACATTCCATCCAAAAACAACAGAATACACCTTCTTCTCAAGTGCCCATGGAAATTCTCCAGGATAGATCATATCTTGGGTCACAAATCAAGCTTTGGTAAATTTAAGAAAATTGCAATTGTATCAAGTATCTTTTCCGACCACAGTGTTATGAGACTAGATATCAGTTACAAGAAAAACCTGTAAAAAATACAAACATATTGAGGCTAAACAATACACTACTTAATAAACAAGAGATTACCGAAGAACTCAAAAAGGAAATCAAAAAATACCTAGAAGAAAATGACAATGAAAACACGATGACCCAAAACATATGGGATGCAGAAAAAGCAGTTCTAAGAGGGAAGTGTATAGCAATACAATCCTACCTCAAGAAACAAGAAACAGCTCAAATAAACAACCTAACCTTACACCCAAAGCAATTAGAGAAAGAAGAATAAAAAAAACCCCAAAGTTAGCAGAAGGAAAGAAATCGTAAAGATCAGATAAGAAATAAATGAAAAAGAAACAAAGGAAACAATAGCAAAGTTCAATAAATCTAAAAGATGGTTGTTTGAGAAGATAAACAAAATTGATAAATGATTAACCAGACTCATTAAGAAAGAATGAGAAAAGATTCCAATCAACTGAATTAGAAATGAAAAAGGAGAAGTAACAACTGACACTGCAGAAATAGAAGGGATCATGAGAGATTACTACAGCAACTATATGCCAATAAAATGGACAATCTGGAAGACATGGACAAATTCTTAGAAAAGCACAAGCTTCAGAGACTGAACCAGGAAGAAATAGAAAATATAAACAGACAAATCACAAGCACTGAAATTGAGACTGTGATTAAAAGTCTTCCAACAAAAAAAAGCCCAAGACCAGATGGCTTCATACACGAATTCTATCAAACATTTAGAGAAGAGCTAACACCTATCCTTCTCAAACTCTTCCAAAATATTGCAGAGGGAGGAACACTCCCCAACTCATTCTACGAGGCCACCATCACCCTGATACCAAAACCAGACAAAGATGTCACAAAGAAAGAAAACTACAGGCCAATATCACTGATGAATATAGATTCAAAAATCCTCAACAAAGTACTAGCAAAGAGAATCCAACAGCACGTTAAAAGCATCATAAAACGTGATCATTTGGGGTTTATCCCAGGAATGCAAGGATTCTTCAATATACTCAAATCAATCAATGAGATAAACCATATTAACAAATTGAGGAGAAAAACCATATGATCATCTCAATAGATGCAGAAAAAGCTTTTGATAAAATTCAACACCCATTTATGATAAAAACCATTGAGAAAACAGGCATAGAGGGAACTGGCCTCAACATAATAAAGGCCATATATAACAAACCCACAGCCAACATTGTTCTTAATGTTGAAAAACTGAAACCATTTCCACTACGATCAGGAACAAGACAAGGTTGCTCACTCTCACCACTATTATTCAAGATAGTTTTGGAAGTTTTAGTCACATCAATCAGAGAAGAAAAAGAAATAAAAGGAATCCAAAGCAGTAAAGAAGAAGTAAAATTCTCACTGTTTGCTGATGACATGATAATATACATAGAGAATCCTTAATACACTACCAGAAAACTACTAGAGCTAATCAATGAATTTGGTAAAGTAGCAGGATACAAAATTAATGCACAGAAATCTCTTGCATTCCTATACACTAATGGTGAAAAATCTGAAAGAGAAATTAAGGAAACACTCCCATTTACCACTGCAACATAAAGAATAAAATACCTAGGAATAAACCTACCCATGGCAACAAAAGACCTGTATGCAGCAAACTATAAGACACTGATGAAAGAAATTAAAGATGATACAAACAGATGGAGAGTTCTACTATGTTCTTGGATTGGAAGAATCAACATTGTGAAAATGACTATACTACCTAAAGCAATCTACAGTTTCAATGTAATCTCTATCAAACTACCAATGGCATTTTTCACAGAACTAGAACAAAAAATTTCACAACTTGTATGGAAACAAAAAAAGACCCGGAATAGCCAAAGCAATCTTGAGAAAGAAAAACGGAGCTGGAGGAATCAGTTCCCAGACTTCAGACTATACTACAAAGCTACAGTAATCAAGAGAGTACGGTACTGGCACAGAAACAGAAATATAGATCAATGGAAGAGGACAGAAAGCTCAGAGATAAACCCACACACATATGGTCACCTTATGTTTGATAAAGAAGGCAAGAATATACAATGGAGAAAAGACAGACTCTTCAACAAGTTGTGCTGGGAAAACTGGACAGCTACACGTAAAAGAATGAAATTAGAACACTCCGTAACACCATACACAAAAATAAACTTAAAATGGATTAAAGACGTAAATCTAAGGCCAGACACTATCAAACTCTTAGAGGAAAACATAGGCAGAACCCTCTATGACATAAATCATAGCAAGATCCTCTTTGACCCACCTCCTAGAGAAATGGAAGTAAAAAACAAAAATTAAAAACGGGACCTAATGAAACTTAAAAGCTTTTGCACAGCAAAGGAAACCATAAACAAGATGAAAAGACAACCCTCAGAATGGGAGAAAATATTTGCAAATGAAGTAACTGACAAACGATTAACCTCCAAAATTTACAAGCAACTCATGCAACTCAATATCAAATAAACAAACAACCCAATCCAAAAATGGGCAGAAGACCTAAATAGACATTTCTCCAAAGAAGATATACAGATTGCCAACAAACACATGAAAGGATGCTCAACATCATTAATCGTTAGAGAAATGAAAATCAACACTACAATGAGTTATCACTTCATACCAGTCAGAATGGCCATCACTGAAAAATCTACAAACAATAAATGCTGGAGAGGGTGTGGAGAAAAGGGAACCCTCTTGCATAGTTGGTGGGAATGTAAACTGATACAGCCACTTTGGAGAACAGTAGGGAGGTTCCTTAAAAAAGTAAAAATAGAACTACCATATGACCCAGCAATCCCACTACTGGGCATATACCCTGAGAAAACCATAATTCAAAAAGAATCATGTACCACAGTGTTCACTGCAGCACTATTTACAATAGCCAAGACATGGAAACAACCTAAGTGTCCATCGACAGATGAATGGATAAAGAAGGTGTTGCACATATATACAATGGAATACTACTCAGCCATAAAAAGATACAAAATTGAGTTATTTGTAGTGAGGTGGATGGACCTAGAGTCTGTCATACAGAGTGAAGTAAGTCAGAAAGAGAAAAACAAATACCATATGCTAACACATATATATGGATTCTAAAAAAAAAAGATTCTGAAGAACCTAGGGTCAGGACAGGAATAAAGACGCAGACGTAGAGCATGGACTTATATATACGATCAAATGTAAAATAGATAGCTAGTGGGAAGCAGCTGCATGGCACAGGGAGATCAGCTTGGTGCTTTGTAACCACCTAGAGGGGTGGGATATGGAGGGTGGGAGGTAGACGCAAGCAGGAGGAGATATGAGGATATATGTGTATGTATAGCTGCTTCACTTTGTTATAAAGCAGAAAGTAACACACCACTGTAAATCAATTTTACTCCAAAAAAGATGTTAAAAAAAAAGTCTATCAGTGGGGAAATATTTAAATATGTTGTAGTAGATTCAAACAAAAAAAAAAAGTTAATATATCATGCAAGAAGTTCTCAACATGTGGTTTGCAGACTTCTAAGGCCTCCAAGATCCTTTCATGGGTTTTCAATGCTAAAATTATTTTTATAATAATAATGAGATGCTGTAATTTTCATTGTGTTGACATTTGCACTGATAGTGCGAAAGTGATGGTGAATATGTTAGCTACCGTGTAACAGACCATCCCAACACTTATCCGCTAAATAAAACAGTGTTTTACTTCTTACAATTCAATGGGTCAGGAATTCATGAGTGGTTTGGGGGGGGGTGGTTCTGGCTAATTTCTCATGAAACTTGGTCAGCTGTTGGACAGGGCTATGTACCATGAAGGCTTGATTCAGACTCGGGGGATGCTCTTTTAAAAAAGTCTCAATCACACGGTTAGCAAGATGGTGCCGACTACTGGTAGGACACCTTAATTCCTCCCCATGTGGGCCTCTTCACAGGGCTGTTTGATTGTCCTCACAACATGGCAGCTAGCTTTCTCCAACAGTACCTGCTAGAAATGTCAAGGTCTTTTACGATCTAGCCTCCAAAGATGCACACCATCACTTTCACAATATCCTATTTCTGATACACTTCATCCCTATTCAGTGAAGAAAGGTACTACTTAATGGTGTTAATAGCAGAAAATGAGAAGCATGGAGGGTCATTCTGGAGGCTGGCTACCACAGTGAGTTAATCAACTGGCCCCTTGCAAAAATCAAGGCAGTGGCATCAAATAGTACCAGCAATCAATGTATTCTTCAACATTCGTGTATATGATCTTAAAATATATATTTTAGATTTAGCTGCTTTGAACATTAAATAAATGGAATATTGCATATATTTTTTTTAACATCTTTATAGTAGTAAAATTGCTTTACAATGGTGTGTTAGTTTCTGCTTTATAACAAAGTGAATCAGCTATACATATACATATATCCCCATATCTCCTCCCTCTTGCATCTCCTTCCCACCCTCCCTATCCCATCCCTCTAGGTGATCACAAAGCAACAAGCTGATCTCCCTGTGCTATGCAGCTGCTTCCCATTAGCTGTCTATTTTACATTTGGTCGTATATGTAAGTCCATGCTACTCTCTCACTTCGTCCCAGCTTACCCTTCCCCCTCCCTGTGTCCTCAAGTCCATTCTCTATGTCTGCGTGTTTATTCCTGTCCTGCCCTTAGGTTCTTCAGAACCTTGTTTTGTTTTTGTTTTTGTTTTTGATTCCATATACATGTGTTAGCATACAGTATTTGTTTTTCTCTTTCTGACTTACTTCACTCTGTATGACAGACTCTAGGTCCATCCACCTCACTACAAATAACTCAATTTCATTTCCTTTTATGGATGAGTAATATTCCATTGTATATATGTGCCACATCTTCTTTATCCATTCATCTGTCAATGGACACTTAGGTTGCTTCCATGTCCTGGCTATTGTAAATAGTGCTGCAATGAACATTGTGGTACATGATTCTTTTTGAATTATGGTTTTCTCAGGGTATATGCCCAGTAGTGGGATTGCTGGGTCATATGGTAGTTCTATTTTTACTTTTTTAAGAAACCTCCCTACTGTTCTCCATAGTTGCTATACAAATTTACATTCCCATCAACAGCGCAAGAGGGTTCCCTTTTCTCCACACCCTCTCCAGCATTTATTGTTTGTAGACTTTTTAATGATGGCCATTCTGACTGGTGTGAGGTGATACCTCATTGTAGTTTTGATTTGCATTTCTCTAATGAAAAATGATATTGAGCATTCTTTCATGTGTTTGTCGACAATCTGTATATCTTCTTTGGAGAAATGTCTATTTAGGTCTTCTGCCCATTTTTGGATTGGGTTGTTCGTTTACTTGATATTTAGCTGCATGTGCTGCTTGTATATTTTGGAGATTAATCTTCTGTCAGTTGCTTCATTTGCAAATATTTTCTCCCATTCTGAGGGTTGTTTTTTCGTCTTGTTTATGGTTTCCTTTGCTGTGCAAAAGCTTTTAAGTTTCATTAGGTTCCATTTGTTTATATTTGTTTTTGTATCCATTTCTCTAGGAGGTGGGTCAAAGAGGATCTTGCTGTGATTTATGTCATAGAGGGTTCTGCCTATGTTTTCCTCTAAGAGTTTGATAGTGTCTGGCCTTACATTTAGGTCTTTAATCCATTTTAAGTTTATTTTTGTGTATGGTGTTAGGCAGTGTTCTAATTTCATTCTTTTACGTGTAGCTGTCCAGTTTTCCCAGCACAACTTGTTGAAGAGGCTGTCTTTTCTCCATTGTATATTCTTGCCTTCTTTATCAAACATAAGTTGACCATATGTGTGTGGGTGTATCTCTGGCTTTTCTATCCTCTTCCATTGATCTGTATTTCTGTTTTTGTGCCAGTACCATACTGTCCAGATTACTGTAGCTTTGTAGTATAGTCTGAAGCCCAGGAGCCTGATTCCTCCAGTTCTATCTTTCTTTCTCAAGATTGCTTTGGCTGTTCTGGGTCTTTTGTGTTTCCATACAAGTTGTGAAATTTTTTGTTCTAGTTCTGTGAAAAATGCCATTGGTAGTTTGATAGGGATTGCATTGAATCTGTAGATTGCTTTGGGAACTACAGTCATTTTCACAATGTTGATTCTTCCAATCCAAGAACATCGTATATCTCTCCATCGGTTTGTATCGTCTTTAAGTTCTTTCATCAGTGTCTTACAGTTTTCTGCATACAGATCTTTTGTCTCCTTAGTTAGGTTTATTCCCAGGTATTTTATTCTTTTTATTGCAGTGGTAAATGGGAGTGTTTCCTTAATTTCTCTTTCAGATTTTTCACCATTAGTGTATAGGAATGCAAGAGATTTCTGTGCATTAATTTTGTATCCTGCTACTTTACCAAATTCATTGATTAGCTCTAGTAGTTTGCTGGTAGCATCTTTAGGATTCTCTATGTATGGTATCATGTCATCAGCAAACAGTTACAGTTTACTTCTTTTCCAATTTGGATTCGTTTTATTTCTTTTTCTTCTCTGATTGCTGTGGCTAAAACTTCCAAAACTATCTTGAATAATCGTGGTGAGAGTGGGCAACCTTGTCTTGTTCCTGATCGTAGTGGAAATGTTTTCAGTTTTTCACCATTGAGAATGATGTTGGCTGTGGGTTTGTTATATATGGCCTTTATTATGTTGAGGCCAGTTCCCTCTATGGCTGTTTTCTGACGGGTTTTTATCATAAATGGGTGTTGAATTTTATCAAAAGCTTTTTCTGCATCTATTGAGATGATCATATGGTTTCTCTCCTTCAATTTGTTAATATGATTTATCTCATTGATTGATTTGAGTATATTGAAGAATCCTTGCATTCCTGGGATAAACCTCACTTGATCACATTGTATGATCCTTTTAATGTGCTGTTGGATTCTGTTTGTTAGTATTTTGTTGAGGATTTTTGAATCTATATTCATCAGTTATATTGGCCTGTAGTTTTCTTTGTGACATCTTTGTCTGGTTTTGGTATCAGGGTGATGGTGGCCTCATAGAGTGAGTTGGGGAGTGTTCCTCCTTCTGCTATATTTTGGAAGAGTTTGAGAAGGATAGGTGTTAGCTCTTCTCTAAATGTTTGATAGAAGTCGCCTGTGAAGCCATCTGGTCCTGGGCTTTTGTTTGTTGGAAGATTTTTAATCATAGTCTTAATTTCAGTGCTTGTGATTTGTCTGTTTATATTTTCTATTTCTTCCTGGTTCAGTCTCTGAAGCTTGTGCTTTTCTAAGAATTTGTCCATGTCTTCCAGGTTGTCCATTTTATTGGCATACAGTTGCTTGATGTAATCTCTCATGATCCTTTGTATTTCTGCAGTGTCAGTTGTTACTTCTCCTTTTTCATTTCTAATTCTACTGATTTGAGCCCTCACCATTATTTTCTTGATCTGTCCCACTAATGGTTTATCAATTTTGTTTATCTTCTTAAAGAACAAGCTTTTAGATTTACTGAACTTTGCTACTGTTTCCTTCATTTCCTTTTCATTTGTTTCGGATCTGATCTTTATGATTTCTTTCCTTCGGCTAACTTTGGGGGGTTTTTGCTCTTCTTTCTCTAATTGCTTTAGGTGTAAGGTTAGGTTGTTTATTTGAGCTGTTTCTTGTTTCTTGAGGTAAGATTGTATTGCTATAAACTTCCCTCTTAGAACTGCTTTTGCTGCATCCCATAGGTTTTGGGTCGTTGTGTTTTCATTGTCATTTTTTTCTAGGGATTTTTTGATTTTGTCTTTGAATTCTTCAGTGATCTGTTGGTTATTAAGTAGTGTACTGTTTAGCCTCCTTGTGTTTGTATTTTTTACAGATTTTTTCCGTAATTGATATCTAGTCTCATACCACTGTGGTCAGAAAAGATAGCTGATACGATTTCAATTTTCTTAAATTTACCAAGGCTTGATTTGTGACCCAAGATATGATCTATCCTGGAGAAAGTTCCATGAGCACTTGAGAAGCAAGTGTATTCTGTTGTTTTTGGATGCAATGTCCTATAAATATCAATTAAGTCCATCCTGTTTAATGCATCATTTAAAGCTTGTGTTTCCTTACTTATTTTCATTTTGGATGATCTGTCCATTGGTGAAAGTGGGGTGTTAAAGTCCCCTACTATGATTGTGTTACTGTCGATTTCCCCTTTTATGGCTGTTAGCATTTGCCTTATGTATTGAGGTGCTCCTATGTTGGGTCCATTAATATTTACAATTGTTATATCTTCTTCTTGGATTGATCCCTTGATCATTATGTAGTGTCCTTCTTTGTCTCCTGTAATAGTGTTTATTTTCAAGTCTATTTTTTCTAATATGAGACTTGCTACTTCAGCTTTCTTTTGATTTCCACTTGCATGCAATATATTTTTCCATCCCCTCGCTTTCAGTCTGTAAGTGTCCCTAGGTGTGAAGTGGGTCTCTTGTAGACAGCATATATACAGGTTTTGTTTTTTTATTATTTCAACCAGTCTATGTCTTTTTGGTTGGAGCATTTAATCCATTTACTTTTAAGGTAGTTATCGATATGTATGTTCCTATTACCATTTTCTTAATTGTTTTGGGTTTGTCATTGTAGGTGTTTTCTTTCTCTTGTGTTTCCTGTCTAGAAAAGTTTCTTTAGCATTTGTTGTAAAGCTGGTTTGGTGGTGCTGAATTCTCTTGGCTTTTGCTTGTGTGTAAAGATTTTAATTTCTCTGTCGAATCTGAATGAGATCCTTGCTGGGTAGAGCAATCTTTGTTGTAGGTTCTTCCTTTTCATCACTTTAAATATGTCTTGCCACTCCCTTCTGGCTTGCATAGTTCCTGCTGAACGATCAGCTGTTAACCATATGGGGATTCCCTTCTATGTTATTTGTTGTTTTTCCCTTGTTGCTTTTAATATTTTTTCTTTGTCTTTAATTTTTGATAGTTTGATTAATATGTGTCTTGGTGTGTTTCTCCTTGGATTTATCCTGTATGGGACTCTCTGAGCTTCCTGGACTTGATTAACTATTTCCTTTCCCATATTATTGAAGTTTTCAACTATTATCTCTTCAAATATTTTCTCAGACCCTCTCTTTTTCTCTTCTTCTTATGGGACCCCTATAATTCGAATGTTGGTACATTTAATGTTGTCCCAGAGATCTCTGAGTCTGTCCTCAATTCTTTTCATCTTTTTTCTTTATTCTGCTCTGTGGTAGTTATTTCCACTATTTTATCTTCCAGGTCACTTGTCCTTTCTTCTGCCTCAGTTATTCTGCTATTGATTCCTTGTAGAGAAATTTTAATTTCATTTATTTTGTTATCATTGTTGGTTTGCTCTTTATTTCTTCTTGTTCCTTATTGAAATTTTCTTGTATTTTCTCCATTCTATTTCCAAGATTTTGGATCATCTTTACTATCATTGCTCTGAATTCTTTTTCAGGTAGACTTCCTATTTCCTCTTCATTTGTTTGGTTTGGTAGATTTTTTACCTTGCTCCTTCATCTGCTGTGTGTTTCTGTGTCTTCTCATTTTGCTTAACTTACTGTGTTTGTGGTCTCCTTTCCTCAGGCTGCAGGTTCATAGTTCCTGCTGTTTTTGTTGTCTGCACCCGGTGGCTAAGGTTGGTTCACTGGGTTGTGTAGGCTTCCTGGTGGAGGGGACTAGTGTCTGTGTTCTGGTGGATGAGGCTGTATCTTGTGTTTTTGGTGGGCCAGTCCGTGTCCAGTGTTGTGGGATGTCTGTGACCTTATTATGATTTTAGGCAGCCTCTCTGCTGATGGGTGGGGTTGTGTTCCTGTCTAGCTAGTTGTTTGGCATAGGGTGTCCAGCACTGTACCTTGCTGGTCGTTGAGTGGAGCGGGGTCTTAGCGTTGAGATGGAGATGTCTGGGAGAGCTTTCGCCACTTGATATTACGTGGAGATGGAAGGTCTCTGGCGGACCAATATCTTGTACTCAACTCTCCCACTTCAGAGGCACAGTCCTGACACTCAGCTGGAGCACCACAATCCTGTCAGCCATAGAGATGAGAAGAAAAGGGAGAAAAAAAGAAAGACAGAAATAAAATAAAATAAAGTTTTTAGAATAAAAAATAATTATTAAAAATTAACAAGTTAAAAAGTAATAAAAAAAGAAAAAAAAAAAAGAAGAGAGGAACCAAACCAAGAAACAAATCTAGCAATTATTACAAGCACTAAAAACTATACAAAAAACAAAAAGAAAAACAAAGAAAAACGGACTGACTGAACCCTAGGACAAATGGTAAAAGCAAAGCTATACAGACAAAATCACACACAGAAGCATCCACATACACACTCACAAAAAGAGAAAAAGGGAAAAAAATATATACATCGTTGCTCCCAAAGTCCACCTCCTCAATTTGGGATGATTCGTTGTCTATTCAGGTATTCCACAGATGCAGGCACATCAAGTTGATTGTGGAGATTTAATCTGTGCTACTGAGGCTGCTGGGAGAAATTTCCCTTTCTCTTCTTTGTTTGCACAGCTCCTGGGGTTCAGGTTTGGATTTGGCCCCGCCTCTGCATGTAGGTCACCTGAGGCCATCTGTTCCCCGCTCAGACAGAACGGGGTTAAAGGCGCACCTGATTCGGGGGCTCTGGCTCACTCAGGCCGGGGGGAGGGAGGGGTATGGAGTGTGGGGGGAGCCTGTGATGGCAGAGGCTGGCATGATGTTGCAGCAGACTGAGGCATGCTGTGTGTTCTCCCGGGGAAGTTGTCCCTGGATCACGGGACCCTGGCAGTGGTGGGCTGCACAGGCTCCCAGGAGGGGAGGTGTGGATAGTGACCTCTGCTTGCACACAAGCTTCTTGGTGGCTGCAGCAGCAGCCTTAGTGTCTCACGCCCGTCTCTGGGGTCCGTGCTGATCGCCGCAGCTCGCGCCCATCTCTGAAGCTCCTTTAAGCGGCGCTCTTAATCCCCTCTCCTCGTGCCCCAGGAAACAAAAAGGCAAGAAAAAGTCTGCCTCTTCGGCAGCTCCAGACTTTTCCCCGGACTCCCTCCCGGCTAGCTGTGGCGCACTAGCCCCTTCAGGCTGTGTTCACGCAGCCAACCCCAGTCCACTCCCTGGGATCCGACCTCCAAAGCCCGAGCCTCAGCTCCCAGCCCCCACCCATCCCAGCGTGCGAGCAGGCAAGGCTCTTGGGCTGGTGAATGCTGGTCGGCACTGATCCTCTGTGCAGGAATCTCTCCACTTTGCCCTCCGCACCCCTTTTGCTGTGCTCTCTCCGTGGCTCCAAAGCTTCCCCCCTCCGCCACCTGCAGTCTCTGCCCGCAAAGGGGCTTCCTAGTGTGTGGAAACCTTTCCTCCTTCACAGCTCCCTCCCACTGGTGCAGGTCCCATCCCTATTCCTTTGTCTCTGTTTTCTTTTGCCCTACCCAGGTACGTGGGGAGTTTCTTGCCTTTTGGGAGGTCTGAGGTCTTCTGCTAGCGTTCAGTAGGTGTTCTGTTGGAGTTGTTCCACATGTAGATGTATTTCTGATGTATTTGTGGGGAGGAAGGTGATCTCCACGTCTTACTCTTCCGCCATCTTGACCAAAGCCCCCTCATGTCCTTTTAAGGACAACTTTGAGAGGTCATTATTCTACCTACAACATAGGTCCAGAGAGGCTCATAGAAGTCTATGAAACTTTCAAGAAATAAAACATTAAAACAAAAAGAAGTCATGCAGTTATCCAACTCATCTTAAGACACTGACACAGATACAGTATTAGAGAAGAATAGGACATAGACACAAAAATGTTAAATAACTTTTACCTTTGCAAATGCCCTTATTATATTATTAGCATATCAAATCGAGCAGTAAACTAACGGAATAATAAATCCTAATCATATTGAGTTTATCTCAATAATACAAAGATATTTCAACATTAAAATATGTATATTTCATCAATTCATATCTTATTAATAGATCAAAGGAGAAATATATAATATACATAGAAATGTGTTTATATATTTAAATATGTTTGTATATATATATTTATTTGAATAAATACAGGGTAAGAATTTAATGAAAGTAAATTCAAATCACAATTAAAAAGAATTTTAGCAAACTAGAAATAGAAATGTACTTTAAAAATCTATCTACAGCAATATGTGTATATTTAACAATATGGTACTATATACTTAAAAATTTGTTAAGAAGGTAGATTTCATGTTATGTATTTTCTACCACAATTAAAATATCTATATACCAGAAAAGTATTTGCAAAATGGTGTAACATCAGAGATATTCCATTAAATTGAGAAATAAGACAAGCATCAGTAGTGCTGCATAGTTTTATATCATAGTGGGGATCTGGCTGATATAAGACAAGAAAATAAGAGATCAAGATTGGAAATTAAGAGACAAAGATATCATTAGTTGTAGATAATATTTTTTTTTTTACTGGAAAATACAAAAATCTATGAATTATCTGTTCTTTTAAACTTTTCAGTTAGGTGACCAGAAAAACAAAATCAGTTGAACCCATATCAATAACTTTTTAATCACAGACAATGGTATTTAAAATATAATAAGAAAAAATTTATTCCTATAGGAAATAAAGACATCAATGTGCACAGAAATAATGTTAACTATATAATGCAAGATCTTTACAGTTTTTTGATATGAAAAAGACAAACTCAAATGTATAAAACAAACTCAAATTGTCATTTTTCTTCTAATTAATTGATAAACTCAATCATCACAATTAAAAATTCAAGAATGGAATCTAAAATGCACAAAAGTTCAATTCTCTTTTCTACAATTGATTTCTCTGTGAGTTATGTTAATCTTATTCCCTTGCTTAGGGCTTTCCTGCTACAATATGATACTATTATTGGTGAAGGTGTAATTCTTGCCCAGAAGTAGAGGGAGAGTATCATAGCTAAACGAATGCTTAGAGTATAGAGAAAAGGTTTTATGGTGTCACTTCAATTTTCAGGATAAAGAGATGAAGAGAAGGAGGAGGTGGAAAAATAAAATACTATTGAAAGCTTATAATTATGCCAGATATTTTCTTGATAAGACATTAATGCTTACAACTTTATAGTTTAGGAATTTTTACCTCTCTTTTATATGAGAAACCTGAGGCTTGGAGAAGTTAGGCAAATTACCCAAGGTCATGTGCCTACTGAATTGTAGATTAAAGATTTAAACTCATTTTTAGTTTTGTTTGGTTTTTATCTGATTCCAAAGTACACGTTCTAGTAGAGACAACTATGAGAATAAATTTCATACATGATATTTGTATTAAAGAATTACATTATTTCAAACACATAACATAAATATTGTAGGAGAACACAAAACAAAAATAGGAGGTGTGCATTAAAGGTCCCACCACAAAGGAAAATATGTGGTTTAAAAGTAGTCATAGTAATTTACCAATGTTACCATTAGTGGGGAGACATTAATACCTGAAATGTTAAAGAAGAAGAAAGTTTGTGAAGAGATTATGATAAAAGGTAGACATATCACTACAAAGTACATGGTAGCATAGACACTGGATTTTTTGTTTATTTAAATGAAACACATATTTGACATACACATAAACATAGAACATTAAAATGTTTTACCCTGTGATATTCTTAAGGAAATATTAATATACAAAATTCTCTAAAGTGTCACAAGGATTTCTTTCAAATTCTACATTATAGAATACACAAAGTTCAATTTTTTTATGCCATCAAAGGGAGACCTAATTTAGGAGTTTAGATTTCCTTAAAGAAATGCAGGTAGGTGAGGGCTTGAAGAATACAGCTAAAGCTATTACACCTGGGGATCATTATGAATGATCATGATTGGAAATGGAAGTTACTGGGAGTTAAGAGTGGAACTGTCTCTCTTACCAAAAACAAAAACAAAATTTTAAGGATCAAATATTGTATTTATATTTTTTTCAATTTCCATTTATTTACTTATAATTTTTATTTTATACTGGAGTGTAGTTGATTAACAGTGTTGTGTTAGTTTCAGGTGTATAGCAAAGTGATTCAGTTATACGTGTACATGTATCTATTCTTTTTCAAATTCTTTTCCCATTTAAGTTATGACAGAATACTGAGCAGAATTCCCCACCACTATACACTAGGTCCTTGTTGGTTATCTATTTTAAATACAGCAGTGTGTACAAATATTTTAAAAAGAAACTGCCTCATGTTAGAATATGTAATTATAGTGTTCTCATTAAAAATTTTTCAGAGCTTGAAATTATCTAAATCACATAATGAAGTTAACACATGTCTAAATAACAAAGTAATTTACAACTGCTAAAAATAACTGCATTAAATTAATAGTCTGAATATGGAAATTCCATGAGTTACAGGCAGACATATATTGTTCTATAATTGATCAATGTGGCTTGTTAACTAGATTTTGCACACACATATAACCATCATATAAATGTGATACTTGGCATTATCAGACTATATTACTTTTTAACTCAAAGAAATTCTGAATCACTTAAAATGTGTTTTAATTATTAGTTAAATGTGTTTAATTACCACTTATTAGGCAAATTTGCAGTTAACATTACATACTGAATGTGTTTTTTTATTTACTGAATGATCATATTAGCCCATGCATACTGGCAAATCAACCATGAGACTTTTGTTCTATGACTTACATAAAAGTTACATTTTTGGAAGCTAGGTTTTGGTATATATGTATTTCTATACAGTTCATATATTTTTTCTTTTTTAGTTTTTTAAATTGGAGTATAGTTGCTTTACAATATTGTGTTAGTTTATACTGTACAGCAAAGTGAATCAGCTATACATATACATATACCCCCTCTTTTTTGGATTTCCTTCTCATTTAGGTCACCACAGAGCATTGAGTAGAGTTCCCTGTGCTATACAGTAGGTTCTCATTAGTTATCTATTTTATACATAGTATCAATAGTGTATATATGTCAATCCCAATCTCCTAATTCACCCCCGCTTTCACCCTTGGTATCCATATGTTTGTTCTCTATGTCATATTTTCTTAGTGATATTTTTGTGATACAGAGGTGATTTTTGAATTTAGATTTTTATATTGTTTGTGCAATAGAAATGCATGCTTGCATTGCTAAATGATAATAACATTTTTATTTCTGCAGTATTTCTATAGCAACAATGGAAATTATTTTTAAGAATAGAAACTGTGTCAAATTCCCTGTCAAGTAGGGACTGTGTCAAATTGACTTTCCAACTGCATCAATTATGAACCTTGTGACACTGAACAAGTTACTACTTAACTTTTCTAAGCTTTTTTCCCCCATCTTTGAAAAGGAAGATGTAGTAACACAACCCAATAGGTACTTAACCCAACTAAGAGTAAATGAGATATTCACAATATCTGGAACATGGATAATGTTCAGTAATTATTATACTTTATTTTTCATTGTATGTTTTTACCTTTACCAAAATAAAAGTTCCAGTTAATACCACTACCAAATTTTACTTCACTCTATTAAGAAATATTGTGAACTCCACTTTCAAAATAATACTCAAAATTTTAGTGCTATAAATCAAATAACTAAAGTAAGAAATTATATTTAGAATAGATGTCACAATTAAAAGACAAAATATCCCCTTTGAATGTTTATTTCAATCCTAAGTGTAATGCACACTAAACCTTACTTTTGCTTACCATACAGAAACAGTAAAGGGAACATGCATTTTCCTGTCTTGGTTTTTTTTTTTTCCTTAGCCTTGTGGGAAGTTTCTTAATTTTAACAGATTTTATTCACAGCAGACTTCTATTGAATCATATCTTATATAACTGATTTGACCCATGTTCAAATTATTAACTGTATATTTTTTGAGATCAAACCTTTGTTTCTTCCATTACAATTTTTTAGCAGACTTTATTTTCTTGAACAGTTTCAGGTTTCCAGAAAGCTTGAGCAAAAAGTATAGAGTTCCCATATATTCCTCTTCCCCACCTCCCGTTTCTCCTATCATTAACATCTTACGTTGGTGTGCTACATTTATTAAAATTGATGAGCCAATATTGATACGTCATTATTAACTAAAATCCATAATTTACCTTAAGATTCACTCTTTCTGTTATACATTCTATGGGTTTTGACAAATGTATAATAACACGTATCTGCTGTTAAAGTATCACACAGAATAGCTTTAATGCCTGAAAAGTCCTCTGTGTTTTACCTATTTATCATCACCTCCCTTCCCCAGACCCTCAGTCAGCCACGGATCTTTTTTGCTGTGTTCGTAGTTTTGCCTTTTCTACCATGTCACATAATTGGGATCATACAATATGTAGCCATCAGGTTGTCTTCTTTCACTTAGCAATATGCGTTTAAATATGCTCCATGTCTTTCTGTGGCTTCATATCTCATTTCTTTTTATTGTTGAATAATACTCCATTGTGTGAATGTACCACAGTTTATCCATTCACCTATTGAAGGACATCTTGTTCACTTCCAGGTTTTAGTAATTATGAATAAAGCTGCTATAAACATTTGTGTGCAGGAGTTTTTTTGTGGACATAATTTTTCAACACCTTTAGAAAAATACCAAGGAGTACAATTGCTGGATCATATGGCAAGAGAATGTTTAGTTTTGTAAGAAATTGTCAATATATTTTTCAAGATGAACGTACAACTCTGCATTCTCATAAGCAATGATGAAACAGCTTACAATTTTTTTTTTAGGAAAGAGAAAGGGTTTTTTTCCTCTAATTCTCAAAAAATTTATTTAGGTTCCAAATTCTAAAGAACAAAGAGTTTTTATAAGGTAATGGAATAATTTATTCAGGACATTGTTTTCTATAGAGAATTGTCACTTAAAAACTGAAGATGAGGAGACAATGCTATTGGAGTCTGGTTAAAGGGTGATTTAGAGAGACAAAAAGTTTTCCTAGGTAAAAATGTATGTATTTTCAAGGAAACTGCTCACAATAAGTGATAATTAATGTAACTTTGATCCTAAATACTTAGTTCTTTCTCAGATGAAGTCACTACTTCACCTGTGCAACATTTTTATGGTTGTAATTAGATGAAAACCTTTTTTGGTCAGTTTATAATTATTTCAATCCAGGGACTTATTTTTATTTCATATTTAAAACTGGTTTTGGTGCTGGGTAAATTTAATTTTTATGTACATAGAGCTTTATTTGCTTAAGAGTGAGAAAATTAAATATTTAGGCTCTGTAGCCATTCAAGTGGTCTACTTATATGGGTTCTGCTCAAATCAAAGAGTCAGAAATTAAATATTTATGCTCTGTAGCCATTCAAGTGGTCTACTTATACAGGTTCTGCTCAAATCAAAGAGTCAGTCATACCACATTGTGCATTTTGGTACAGCTGTAGAAGAAAGTGGAAAATAAATTATTTGCTTTAGTGCATGTAGTATATTAGTATAGTGAATTACCTTATACAAGTTATTATTTTTAAAAATAATGATAATTAATAAAGTTACTCTGGCATGCCAGATTTTATCATGTCCCTTTTTTTTTTATGGATTTCAAAGCACTTCCTTTTTTTTCCTTGTGAATTACCTATAAATGTTCTATGTCTTTGATGACTGAATAATAATCTCTGTCTCTCTTGAGACACAAGTTATTTATGGGGAGGGAAGTCATCAAGGTTTGGGCTATGAAATCAATATCCTGAATTCAAATATTGGTTCCATAATAAGGCTTAAAATCACTTCCAAAACCTCGCTAAGTTGTACGTTCCTCAGCTGTAAAACATGAACACTTCCTTCAGTTTTCTTGTGGCTATAGATTGGCATGGAGCACTTATCTTGCTAAGTGGCATAATAAAGGGTGTGTAAATGCTCACTGCTGTTACTATAATATGGCACAGTGTGTGTCACATAGCACATATTTGATGAGGGCATAAATGAGCATATGGAAAGGAGAAAGAGACATTATTACTGCAAAAAAATCTTTGTTATATTTGAAAAGAAACACTCTACTAAAATATTTTCTTTGATCTTCTATTTTCCAAAGGAAATGAATAGACAGCACTGGTAGTTTTCATCTGATGGAAAATACCCTTGCTATGACTTCATCAACTTTCCTCTAAAAACCATCCCTACATGTAATTTTTTTAGTGAGTTCCCTGTGCATGTTTGCTGATACTTCCTTCACACATTGGAACATTTGAGTCAACAAACTCTTCCCACATAAAATATCAACGTAAACTGTATTAAAATTACATTTTAGTTCCTGTATTGGGCCCATAAAATATACCCTCATATCCCACATGAAAGTTTTGAAAATGCTGACCATCTTCTTTGATGGCAAGAAACCTTCTGTCACTCACCCACACCACATCTTGAACCTCATTTGCAGTGTGGAAAATAAGTTCCAATTGTGCCATATTCCAAATTTCCTATCCTTTGAGGACCCTGGCAAAAGAGATTTTATCCTTTGCTGTTCGTGTGATAATGCTTCCATGATTTCATTGAAGTTACCTCATAAAATATAATGATAAACAGAAGGGTTACCCTTTTTTCTAGTGGAAATGCTTCATATAAAGAAGTATAATTTCCCTTGTGGTTTGGAGTACCATATGGCTTTTTCCCACTTGCTTTAGACGTTTTTCTTTTTTTTTAAAGACAATAAAGATTAAATTTATCTTTTAAGGTTTAAGAGACCCCAAAACTTATCACAGTTTTCATCATCAGGCCACAACACATAGCTAATATTATATACCCACTCTGAGGAAAGCTAAGATAAAGTGGCAATGTTAACAGGTTCTAAGAGCTGTCACAAGTATTAAATCAGTATGTGGGTTGTTCAACATCAGGTTTTTTTGTTGTTTCTTTTCCCTTAAATAGATTTTTCAACTGTGATAGGTTGAGCTTTTTAACAATATTTGTAAATGGGCACTTACTTGACTGTATTTTCAAAACCCACAAAATGCCACATCAAAGCCACCCCAGTTTGGCTAGAACATAACTGGAATATACTGGCTTTTCTGGTGCATCTTCTTTAAATTCAAAAGAAATATTTCTCTGATTAATTTTGAAACAAGGCTTGGCAGGAGCATACCACATGCTTACAAGGCCAGAGTAGCTGAGTAAACCTCTTTTTTTTCTTAAACATATCTGCCTTGATTTGTGACCACACACTCCTTACCTTAACCACAATTTATCTATTTTTGAAGTTCATTGAATTTTTACCACTAAAACCTGTTAGCTAAGCCATGAGGCCCTCAAACATTCACTGTTAATGTAGCATGATGGTGCTACAGTAGCACCATAGGTGGTGCTACCTATGGTTCTCTTGGGCTGTAGTGTTCATGCCATGCTCTTGTATCATTACCTACTTGACTCTGCTTTGGCTCTAAATAACATTCATTTAAAAAAAAATGTAGGGGAGGCTAAGTTGCAATGGTTTATTATTTCATATGTCAAATCTCTATCACTTGTTCCTGTATGTCATTAGGCTCATTTCCTTGCTTGTCACAAGTTTCTGTGTACTCCTTTACATCTAACATAAAACCTATGGCTCTCTTGGGCTGTAGTGTTCATGCTGTGCTCTTGTATCATTACCTCCTTGACTCTGCTTTGGCTCTTAATAACATCCATTTAAAAAAAAGGTCACTTGAGAGACATCTCTGTGTGCCATTATCAAATCTTTGAACTTTTATTGACTGTACTTAAGCTCTGCTCATACCTTCTCTTCGTGTATTCGTATACTTTAAGACAAAACTGGTGCAAGAGAGTGCCCTAGAGTGGTTTCTGAGAACCCTTGAAACCACTTGGTCAGGAGCAACATGGAAGCAAAACATCACGTATTACAAACTTACTCAGGAAATTCAGTCCTAAAATGTTTTATTTAAGGACATCAATACATAAAATTACCAAATATCTTTGTGCACTTTTTATCCAGTAGGATGACTATTTTATTTCTTGGTCTTCAGTGTTCTTACTTTGCTCTTCTTTTAAACATCCTTCATGCTTCATTACTCTGACATCACTTTAAAACAATTTTCTAAAGCCAAACCATTTGAAAAGAAATGTGATCCAAAATAGCTAGATAAGCTAAAATTTGCATAAAGTACATGTGCATGTGTGTGTATATGTGTACATGTGTCTATATAAGTGAAAATTTAGAACATAGGAACAGCTATTTGCCCAAATTCTATTCTAATTTATGACTTCATTAATCCCCATGTTGAATATTAAATCAACGAAAGGTTTAAATTTGTTCCTCTACATTTAAATATTCCATAGTAGGAAAGGTTTCTATCAGACAAGAGAATATAAGCATAGCAGTGGCTTAGGAATAGAATTCATTGCAGAAAATCAGGAAATGGTTAAGATTAATTATTGTACATATATGTATACTACACATGTTCCATAAAAACTTAGGTTGACCAAGGTTTATATAAACCCAAAAGGAAAACAGAATAAGAAACAAAGAATAATATAAAAAATTCTATAAGAACTATTACATTTTTTCTTTGTACCTCAGGTAAGAACCACTCTGAGACATTATAATACATGAAAACTTTGATCATTTTTGTTTTTAAATTTTAGCTTAAGGAAATTTTTATCATTCCAATATTTAACAGTCCATCCATTTTTCAACATTCATTAAGTATCTATTTACATCAAACATTGGACTATGTTTGTCACAATAAAGGCACTCATAAAAGTCCTTAGAGTTAGCCTAAATTTGTAGAGGATCATTCATTCTCTCTCTGCATATTGATTTTCTCAGACGTAAAAGAGGGCAATGCATTATCTGACTTTAAAGTTATTTCTTTTTTCTTTTCTGCAACCTGATGGCTCTAGTTTTTTCTCCAGGACATCATTTCCAATGTGGTAAATCCCAGACCATTCTCTTTGGAACTCCATGTACCTGGAGAAGCGCAAGGGTTCTAAAAAAAATTCCCAAGACACTTAAAGGAATAGAAGGAAAAGCCAATGAAAAATTATTTTCACTCATTCTTTCCTGTGATTTTCATTAGGCGAAGCCCAGCTTCCTTTCAGAACTCCCCAATTCCGTAAGACCTTAGACAAAGACTCTGCTGTGTCACAGAATAAACATTAGCCCAGAATACATGACACTTGGCTTTTAGTCCCAATTCTGGCTATGTAATTCCCAAGTCTTTTAACTAATGAGGAACCCTGTTTCCTCATTTTTAAAAAGAAAAGATTGAACAAAATGAACTACACAGTTCACTTTCTGTCTAAAGTATTGAACAGATATTTATGAGATGATTTTAGATTATACATTCAAAATCCTTCCTCTTTAAAAAATGCATATAATCCCTTAGAAACTGAAGAACTCATTTGATAAGTTTAGTGCAATTTAATAATTAATTTTAAATAATAAAAAGGATAGGGCTTCCTTGAACACTATAGCTAAAGCTACGTGGTTTGTTTATTTTAAAATTGTTTACTGTTTGTTTCTCTTGCTTGAATGTAGGTCCTCAAAAGACAAAGACAATGTCTTCTTTATGCCCCCATTGAATTCACAATAAAACGCCTGGCATACAATGGTAGTTCGATAATTTTTTGAATAAATAAGTGAAGCTTAAAGAGAGCAATCCCTTATCACATATTTTAAAGCTATTAGAAAAGAAATTATGGGATCGAGATGGGCAGAAGGAATATTATAAGTTACTTACTTGAAGGACAGTTTAATAAATGGTAAATATGTTTCATTTATCTTTTATCACATATTTCTTGTATCAAAAATGGGTTTTAGAACCAGAAATGAATATCAATTCTGACTCTTATATGACTCTGGGCAAGTCTTACTGTTCTAAGCTGCAATATTCTCAACTGTAGTATGGGGATGATTAAATTAGGTAATGTATGGAATGTGCTAAGAACAGAGCTCAGCTCTGAGCAAGTCCTTGATATATCTTTGCATATAGTGTTACTACTATTATTCAGTGTATATAGTAGATCTCCAATGGAATGAACTAGGTCTTAAGTGTTAAAATTGCTGAAATATTTTTATTTAAATAAGCAATAACTTTTTGTTTCCCATATCCTTTACTGCCATTTTAAAATATTTTTGATTCACAGATGCTTTGGAAATTCTTTCTATATATGTGCATGCACGAACAAACACAGTCCACAGGCACAAAATTTTATTAAATATTTAAGGAGATTTATCGTCTCATTAAAGTCCTTCCCTTAGTTTATGTCTTCAACAAGTAAAAGTTAAATTAAATTGATAGTACTGGAAATTTCACAGAGAAGATCAAGGAATGTTCTTCCATTGAAAAAAAATTTGAAAATCACATCTGTTGGGGATGCTGCTAATATTGTGCTTTCTGTCCTTCTTAGTAATGAAGTGGTAAGGACAAAAGGCAAGAGAGTGGAAACGCTATCTAAAGTTCAATGAGACATTAGAGTTCATTAAGCAATATCCAAAAGATTTACTGAGTATTCACTAGACATGGGGTGGTAAGTAAGTGGAAAGTTAAGCCTTGTTCATTGCTGACATTTAGCAAATTTACTTCTAAGCATTATTTTGGGATCAATTTCATAGTTTATGTTTCTTCAGCAGAATAAGTCCCGTTACATCACTTTTCTAAACCTTTACAAACCCATGGTCTATTTTTGTAAACATAAAAATAGTAAGGTCTCATTTAATGTAATTTAAAATTGCAAAATATTGCAAATACTTGAATAAACATTAAAGTACTGGCAATTTTTACAATAGTTTTGAAATTAAATTGGTTCCCAAAGATTCACTAGGCTCTCTCCATGTCCACTTCCCTCTTGCCTTGCCCTTGTGAATGCCAAAGCTTGTATATACTTAAATTATTTCTTATACCTCTGCCCAGAGGGAAGAAAAAAATAAATAGAGAACTAAAGCAGTTATTCAAATTATTCTAATTAACATGTTCATTTCAGTTATTGTGGTGCCTACTGTCTTTGTCTGCCCAGCACTCCTCCTCTCTTCTTCTGCTGACAGAATTTAATCCCTGACCCCAGGCATGTGACCTAAGTTGGAAGACTCAAAATCTATAAACTAGCTTCAAAAGATTTGTCCAGAGGTGGACATAATAATCCAAGAAAGGACAATTGGAATCATTTCCCTGATTTTTAACTGGAATTAATGTACCTGTATAATGGGGTTGGAGGTATTGCGTGTCCATGCATGTGGAGTGGGGTAGAGATATCTTGTTTTTCTATGGTCATAGAGCTGTATGGATATAACCCCAGAGCACATTTCCCCATCACACAGAGAGTATGAAGCTGCAAAAGAAGAAAATCAGAGAGAGAGACAGCAGAGACCATCCTGAGAGTATCAAGTTTCAGTATTTCAGAAATACACTGATGCCCACAGTTCTTCCTTCAATTCTATGAAGTATGCTAGTGTCCATTCAATAAATTTTCATCTCACTTAAAAAATAAAATATAAAATAAAATACAATAAAGTAGGAGAGATGCCAAATATCTAGAGATAGGAGACAGGACTCTTCATGTTGTTTTACTTCTCCCTTGGCTCCCATGTGTCCACATACCGACTCTAATCATTAAAAATATATATGCATACTATTTCCAAAACTGCAAACCTTTTGTTTCTTTCCCCAAATACTGTACACAAAGAAGGAGTTCTATCTATTTCTCAAATATTCAAATTGTAAATATGATAATAGACCACCTTCATTTAATCTTAGGCCAGGTTCCCTGGATACAGACTCCGAGATGGAGAGGAGTTGAATGCCACAGGTATTTTGGGGAATGTTCTCAGGAGCAACACCTGTGAGGAAGGAGGATAGGCCAGCAAGAAAAGCTGAACTGTAAGGCAGTTACAGCAGCACCCTCAGCCCATCCCACAGTGACCTCTGGAGAAAGATCAGTACTTTGGAATTGTTCTCAACCAAGACAAATGGCCAAGCATTGTACCTCACTATTGGCCTGTCACTGGATACAGGTTTCTCTTGGGGTAAGTGTTGTGTCTTGGGCAAGATAGCTCCTTTTTAGCCAAGGGCAATTTCTGGAAAGATGCACCTATAAGTTATAAGAAGCCAATATTCCTACTCACAGAGGCAACAGGTGCACTGGTCTTAAAAGAGGAAAAGGAAGTACACAGAGCATTATATTATTTTACTAATCTCTCATATTAGATATTGTTGTTAATTGTGTTTTCCTAATTAGAATATAAATGTGAATGATCATAAGAAGGTGAAGAGATAGCAGTAAAGTAGGGTTCTGTATATATATACATATATATACATAGAGAGAGAGAGAGAGAGAGAGAGAGAGGGAGAGAAGCTGATACAAATTTAATCATCAAAAGCTTTAGCAGGAATACCTTTATCTTCAGATCTTATATTTATATAGCCACCAAAGATATTACTTAAAAATTTTCTTCTTGAAAGTCTTGTCACAATACAATTTAAAAAGAATCATCAAGGTGGCCTCATATAGAAAGCTATGACTGATTAACTCTATTCAGTTTCATCAGCAATGTCCCTACTAAATTTGTATCCAATTAACTCACACATTTGTAATTTTATAAATGCTAAATATATTTCATGCATTTATATATTCATGTAGTATAAATATATTTACGTTAAATATATTTATACTAAATATGCTTCATGCATTTATATTCTGCCTGCCATCTAAAAATAAAAGTTTGAGAATAGATGCTGAGTCTTCACTTTCATTTGTGGTTATACACACTCAACATCAATCATTTATTTAATTACCATGTTGACTCACTGGTTTATTTTATTTTTTTATATTCTGTTTTACCACAATTATGTTCCGTTTTACCACAATTCAGAATCTCTGTCCACTTTCTTTGTGTGTGCTTTAAAACAACAGAAATGTATTGTCTTACAAATGTATTTGTAAGATAAATGGAGGTTAGAAGTCCAAAATCAAGGTGTTGCCAGGGCCACGCTCCCTTTGAAATTTGTAGGAGGAAAATCAATCCTTCCTTGCCTCTCCCTAGCTTCTGGTGGTTTGCTGGCGATCTTTAGTTTCTTTATCCTTTTTTTTTGATACTAAAAGATACTATATACTCGAAGACAACAGATGACTTTAGAATATATATAAATTACAGTAAGTAAAATCACGGTTGACTCAATTCCATGGCTCAATATATGAATAACAATCCTAGGACTAATGAACACATGATAATAGGACAAACTCAAGTTAATCAGGATGAAATTTTTAGTGCCAGGTCTGATTTAGCCATGGATATATACATTTATAGCCTTTTTAGCCGACCATAATTGAGTAACTTATGCTTGAAATTAAATCATAGAACCATTGTTGCTAGCTCATTTAATATTTGTTCACCAAATAAAGTCAGTTACAACCATTAAGAAATATCATTACTGACATAAAAATGAACAACTTAAAGCATCGTAGGTAGCTTATACCAATTAATGTTGCTTTGTCTTTAAGTCTCCAAACTATTCACCAATGTTAAAGGAGTAAATTGATTCAGTCTTGAGGAGCTCAAATGACGTGCTCTCCATTTTGTTACAGACAGTACAAAACTTACTGTTTTTCAGTAACATTTGTCATTACCAGATTAGTATACTGTTTTCTCTTGAAAATTACATTTTCTCTCCATTAAATAGTACTCCAGTGACCTAAAAGCTGATATTCTATTGTTCTTCAGACACTACCATACCCTGAAGTCTTGATGGAATTAAGGAAGAAAACCAGTGAAAATTAAAGCTGTTTCCTAAAAGGAGAATTTTTTTCTTCTTTTGTTGCTTCATTTCTTTATCTTGGTTTTATAATAAGTATGGGTAAAGATAAATTTTATGACATAAATGTAAAAGTATGAAAGCCTGATCAATCAATTTTTCTTGATTTTCCTTTCTCATTCCCTATTAAAAATAAAATATAAAGGTAGAAATGAGATAGATATGAAATATTTCACTTCCATGTTTTGTGAATTAGTCAAACTTTTTACCAGTAAGATAAATGTTACTCCAAGTCATTAACTGACTTAACAAAAATATTCATTAAGTTTTTGTTGTGTGCATTGTATTGCTGAATATTGTTAAGAAAGTAACAAAGTACAGGGTAAGTTCCTGCCTTTGAAAATGCTATTAATCTGTTGGGAAGACAAGCTGTGCATATGGAAAGATGTAATAATAATTCTAAGCAACAATATGTGATAATGGCGATGAATGATAAAAACTGAGTTCTATATCAGTTTTCTAGGGCTGCCATATATAAAACACAGACTTCGTGGTTTAAATAACATAAATTAATTTTCTCACAGTTCCGGAGGTTGAAGTCCAAGATCAAGGCACTTGCAGGTTCAGTGTCTGGTAAGGGCCCATTTCCTAATTAGTGATGGATGCAGAATATGAACGAATTCCCTTCTCATTTGCAGAATGGTGACAAACTCAATCATGTGGAGACTCTATAGACAGAAGAGATAGCAGTGCTGTCAGTGCACATTCCTTGGACATGACAGAGGGCCAATAAAACCAGTATATTTAGAATAGTTGCATAATCATACTAGACAAAAGTTTGACCAACAGCATCAATGCCCTTAGGCCCAAGGGGAAATTCTGGAAGGCAGGAGGTCATCATGCAATGATAATATGACTAGAACTGGTTGTCTATAATCTTACCGTTGGAGGAAGGTGTCAGAAGAGAAAATGCAGCTTTCTAGCTCTCCCACATGACAAAGAATCCTCACAAAAAGTCTTGGCATGACGAGACCTAATGTACAGAAGTATGAAGTGCAGAGAATGCAGTGAAACAGATGACCGAAAGAGCAGAAACAAGAGTACAGAGAGATTTTAGGGGTAAAGCACATTTGAATTGTTTAATTCTTTGAGCATCTGTCGAGCAGGCTGAAGGTATCAGATGCAATGCAGGGTGTGGGGAACATAGAGTTAAATTAGACATGGTCCTAGGAGTCAAAGATCTTACAGTTTAGTGGGGCAACACTAAGTGTATTATAAAAGTGCTCTAGTTTCTATGATAGAAGTGTACAGAGGTACATCAAAGAAAGAGTGGTCAAGTTTAGGTATCGACAGAGACTCTCCCAACATGTTTTGTGTAAACGAAAAAGTATGCTGTTAAAAATTAAAGGATAAGCAAATGCTGTAAGAGTCTGAGAATCCTATATACCAGAAAAAATATTGTGGCAGGAGGAAGGGCAGTGTACGGAACAGTAGGGCAGTTAAGGACTAGTACCAGAACCATGGCCACATAGCACAGGGGCTTAGAGCAGGAGATATGGAGACTGAATGGCTCCTGGAACTCTGGGTTTGCCATTTACCATGCTGGCAAACTTAGTCAACATCTCTGTGCCTCTGTTTCCTCATTTGTTAAATGCTTTTGTAAATATTAAATGATTTGATATTTATATGCAGTCACCGTAGAGTGACTGGTTATTCTGAGATTGCTCTTCTCAAAGAGAACAGTCACTGTGGGACACAGAGGAGGAACGTTCACTGAGACACCAGATAAACACTTCATTCTTTCTGGTGAGGCAATTTCATTCAAATGTTGGGTAGTATGAAGTGAGGGAGTACTACAACCTGCATAAGATTTAAATATAATGCAAAATTCTCGGGATAGTTGCCCATTCTCCTTAGCTCTAAGTATTTCTTTGTTGGAAAAAATAAAGAATCACAGCACTAACCATGTTCTGGAGAGACACTGATTCTTAGTATAAAGGAACCGGCAATCAAACAGCATCAGGGCTGTATAACAAACATTTAGTTATGACTGCATTTGCAAAAAAGCATATCTATGTAGGACTTCCAGAGTCTTGTTTGGGATTCTGCATTATTTTCTGAAGTCTCAGATTAATGAATTCAGCAGATACTTCAAACCAAAATTAACTAAATTTAATACAGGCAAATGTAGGGAATTTTTCCTGTTACTCTGGAAATTTCTGTAGAGCTCCAAAATTGTGATTATCAATAGTCACAAAATAACTCCACAGAGTGTCAAGGAACTGCCAAAATACTTCATCTAGGATCACTAAAATGTAGCCAAGCTAAGCCCTTACACATCACCCTTTCAACTACATACCTTCAGCCTATATAAAGAAGAGACTAGGAAGATAGCCTTTAAATAAAAGCAACCGGAATGTTAATATTAAATCAGTGTTTGTACCCACTGGTGGCAACAAAGCTCTAAGGCCATAGTTCACCTATTGTCCAGGACTGATTACAATGTGTTGTCAGATCTCTGCAGGGAGTCTGATGTCAGTTTCTGAAGCATGCAAACTGAAAGACTGGTGCTAGCTAGTGAACAAGGACAGACACCAGGATAATTTCAGAGAAACAAGGACAGGCACTGAGATAATGAAATGTAGAGATGGAGTCAGGGTCAGAATGAGAAGATAGAAAACTCAGTGTCCTCTGTGGCTCCATAAAGATGTAAAATAGGGAAATAAAATTCATCCAACAGGGAAAGTTCTTAAGCGGTTTCATAATTTCTGTCTCGGTACCATGGGCTGCAGTTTTATTTTTATTTAATCTGACCTAAAAGTTACTTAGATGGGATCTCACATTCAAAAATAATAGGCTAGACTGTCTGAGACTGTAGCTCATGCTGAGAATATTTCAATAAACTGGACGAAATATGTTTTTTAATCTCTTTGGAAGCCTCAGGAAATGATCAACAATGAGAATATGCTGGGCTAAGAAGAGAAGATGAGAGAAGTTAACTCAAACCTTGAGGCCACTTTTTCCCCTTAAGCAACTGCTGATTCTGAAAGTGAAATTGGTGTCAGAAAAGATAATAAACCAAGTGGAGTTTTTAGAGGTCTCATAGGGCTTGAGAGAAAAGTCAGAAGTCTGAGAAGGAGAAGGGCCTCTGGTAAAAATTGCAGGCTTCTAGTGGGAGCCCTAAAGGAATGAGGGTGAACCAGAAACAGACTAGCTGTCAGGAGGAGTAGAGTACGTAACCCTCTCAGTCCATCTTTGGACTGAGGATAATTCGCCTCAAGTGTTTCAGGCCATAAACAAAAACCAATCTTCTCTTAAGGAAAATATTATTGATCAGGCTTGCCAGGAAGTTTTACACATTTTATTAGTACATCCTCTCTTTTGTGTGTTTGATGCTGTTTCATTGATTGCTGCCTTTATTTATTTTTTTGGCTTTTTTTTTTAAACTTAATTTGCTGGGATTTTTTTTCTTAACTTCTTGAGATTGATGCTTAGATCACTGAATTTCATCTTTCTCCTTTTCTCATATATGCAGGTAAAACTAAAAATTTTCCTCGAATCGTGGATTAAGCTTAAATTTTCTGAGTGAAAGTTAAAAGTTCACTATTATATTTATAAACATATATATATACACATACAGTTAAAATCTAATAAATCATCTTTATTAATTATATAATTCTAAGCCTTTATGACTTTTCTTATTTCATACCTATTTGATTTGGCCAAATGTTGAGAGGAATATATTTAAATTTCTTCCAAAATTACTCTATACCTCTTGATTTCTCTTTTATATGTTATATAATTTTTGCTTTACATATTTTGCTCTGGAATTACTCTTGCCAAAACTTTCTTGGCACCTATATTGCCATTGTTCATTTTGCTCTTGGTTATGATAAAGTGACTTTCTTTGTTTCATTGAATGTTTTGTACCTTGTAGACAAAACTTTTAATACTAATATCACAACTGTTAGTTTCTAATATTAAAGCATTTACTTGGGTTATTAGCCATGACTCCTGCATTTGCAAGTACCAAAATAAGTCTAACTAGTTTAAGGATAAAAGAAAATTTCTTGGCCCAAAGAACTAGTGCAACTCACAGGATTGAGGAAGCAGCTATCAAAATGTAGCCTTGATGACTAAACTAAGATTCAACTTAGCCAGTATTTCCTTATATCCAACTTCAATCACTCCTTAGCCCTTCTTGGTTTTATTTCTTCTCATTTCAGGAGCTTTTTCCCACATGACAAGTAATATAACAGACCCCAAATCATATTCCTCCAGCATGGACCACAGAGGCCAAGCCCCCAAATCTGGACTGATAATGAAAGGGCAGAGCGTTCCTGGGCCTGCCTTCCTGATATTGCCTGTAAATTTAATTTTTATAGTGTGGCTAAAAGAACTAAAAAATTATGCCACATCCTTTTTAAAAATTTTAAACTGCCTAGAATTTACAACACTCTATTATGCCCTCACTGTGGATGTATAAAAATATGAGATACCACTGACATTTTTATATTTGTAAATGATCTGTTTTTTTCTGTCTAGATGTTTATAGTATTCTTTTGTTTTTGTTTTAATGTTCAGTAAATTCATCAGGATGTCGTGTTGTTTGTGGTTTACTGTTCCTTTCATTTTTTCTCATTTCTAATACACATTAAACCCTTTAAATCTCCTGTAAAACTCTCTTAAATTTGCAAAAAAATATTCTTCCATTAAATATTTTAATATCTTTTTCACATTTTATTCTTGCTTTTTTAAAATACACACTTTCATGCATTAAATGTTTATATCATTGTCTGCCTTCCATGTATCATTTTCTCTACTTTCATTTTGAGCTTTTCGTACTTCTTTACTGAATTTTGACAGCTTTTTGATCTTTTCCCATTTTTCTCAAAGTTATCCTCTATGACTAACTTTATTTTTATCATGTGACTTTACATTTTGCTGCTTCTAATTTTTCTTTTATTTAATTTCTGGAATGGTTTTAATGTTTTCTTCGTTATGTTTAATTTGTACCACCAGCTATCATTTCATTCCATTGTCTTTTCATCTGTCCTTTTAGATTTTATTTTCTTTTATGTTTTGTTTTGTTTTAAAAAGCCTGTATTATTTTAAAATTTATTTTAGAAAGTAGAAAGGTTTTAATCTAAAACTGTCTTTAATTTCCTAGACAAATTCTTCTTGCAAAGTAAATAATTTTTAGGCCTTTGATGCTATTATTTTTCCCTACTTTTTATTCTGTGTGTGTGTGTTGTTTTAAAATGCCATTTATGATAGACCCTATTTTGGATTTATTTCTGAGCACTCTTTATCTTTTAATGGGGATGGCTATATCCAGATATGCCATTTTCTCTGGGACTTTATGTGTGTGTTCTCTTTAAGTCCTATCTTCATTATGGAAATGCTTTCTTAATTTTATCCTTGGAACTTGAGCAGGAAAGTGAGAACAGTTATCTGATCCTTCAGCATTGGAACTGGTGAGAAGATAGGCAGGGTTAAAGAGAAGAAGAAGCAAGGCAGAAGAAATATGATGTTTAATAATTGAATGTTCCCACGAAATCTAATGAATACTCTGCAATTAGCCCTTCTGGTTCTATGTGAGAATCCTTTTGGATTTCAATTCTGGCGCCAGTTTTAGAACAGAACCATTTTTAGTCTATTGTTATAGGGAAGCTGATTTTAAAAAAACAAGTGGCATTGCATACTCCCCCTTCATCCTAGTATAGAATGACTGTCACTCTGCTCTCAGTAGTAACCTGACTCATTGCGAACCAAGTTTAAGAAAATTTAGTGGGAGCTTTTTGTAGCCTTTTAATTCTGTATCCAAAGGTACACTGTGCTCAAGATAAGAGATGGATGCCATCATCTTTTAGATCCAAATTTTGATATATTTATGCATTTATTATATACAAGCTTGTTGTCATGTTCATACTCTCATTCTTAAAAAAATGTTAAAGATATTTTCATTTCTTTGAATGAAAAAAGCAACATAAACACCCTCATAGTTCTACAAAACCAAGTATTTACTTTCTTATTCTTAGAATTCACAATTTTAATATATTTATAATTGTTTTTTTTAATTTTCTTAAATTTTGCCATAAACATGGTGACCTTCAAACTAATGACCTGTATTACATTAGAAAAGCCTTTCCCCCCTATTTTAAGTTAGATCATTGTTTCTGTTACATTTTGTTCTTTTACTCTCTTATGAAAAATAAGGGAGTAAAGATTTTTTAAAAAATTTACATGCATTTTGTTTTCTACTTTCTGTTTTACTTTTTCAATTTTTATGTTTTCCACAGTCTCTTATCTTTGTTGATTAAATATTGTAGGCATTCTTCTCAAGTTTGTTTTCCAAATCACTGATTACCTTTGGAACATTGCTGATTCTATTTTATTTGGCTTCCAGTGATCTTTTAATTTAGGTAATAGGTGGGCTGTTTTCCTTAGAAACACCTGCTTATAGGGATGGTCCTTGGCTCCCTGGGACATTGGCTTTTGAACAGTTTGGGGCACTAAACACTTGCTTTCCTTTCTGGGAGTATAGAATTGCAGTAGTTACCGTTGATTTTGTGTCTGTGTAACCAGCTCCCAGTGAAAACAATAGAATCAAACAGCTCTTTCCTGAGTAGAAACACTGTGCATGTGTTAACTACATTTTGCTGCTGGAAGGGAGGATGTGCTCTGTGAGGCCCTCTCAGGGAGCGCTTGGGCAGTCTGCCCATGAATTCATCCAGACTTTGCCTGATGTGTCTTTTTCCCTTACTGAATCAGCTATGTATCCTTGCTGTGTCACTGCAATAAATCTTAGCCATTCAGTATTACTATATGCTGAGTCCTGTGAGCCTTTTAAGCAAAGCACTAAACCTGTGGCTGGTCATAGGGCCTCTGTCATAATTCTCACTCTAACAATTTTTATTTAGTTCATCCTGTTCTTTCTTCATAATATCATCTTAAATCTTTTCAGGAGCAAGGAACTAGTATTTCCTAAAATGTTCGATCCTTTCCTAAATGTATTTTAAAGAGAAGTTCAAATATTCCAGAACTTAAATAGTGTTTTGTCTTCAGAGTAATGATTTATTGTTGTCATTGTTTTGTTATTGATGGGGGCAGTCCTTATGCTATGGTTCTTTGCCTATTCATCTTATAAAGAGAGATGAATGCCGGTCTAATGACTCTAAACTTTGTAAAAAAAAAAAATTGATGATAAAGAAATTTATGCTAGGACACTGAGCAAATTTAAAATACATGACTAATAAATCATTATGCCAGTTCTGAGACTAGACCTCAAGGGGTCTAGAGCTCTTCTGTTCTTTCTTGGAATATTGCCTCTGCCATGAGAACAAACCCAGACTATTCTCCTAAAAGATGAGATGAATCAATCATCCCAATTGATGTTCTCACTGTCCAGATGTCAGATGCATGAAGAAGGACAAAAAGTTTGGTGATCCAGCCCAGATCGGCAGAACAATACAGTCAATATGTAGCCTCATAAGTAAAGACAAGCATTGTTTTCTTCTTTTTATTTCTTTTGTCTCTTTTTTTGTTTTTTTTCCTCCTTTTTATGTATTTTGTTCTTCTTTTTGTTGTTTTATTTCTTCATTTCCTTTGTTTATTGTAATTTAAATTTTAATATTGTTTCTCTTACTTTACTTGTTTAATTGCTTTCTTTTAAAGCCACTACGTTTTGGGTAGCACATTATAGCAATAACTAATTGGTCAGGAAGGGCATCAAACACATTATTGTGTCTAGAAGATTGATTAACAATTTTATGAACTGTAAGTCAAAGAAATTAGCCAGAAACATGTTTTAAATTTGGGGTGTTTAAAAAAAATTGAAGAACAATTATCAGTGCATCAAGTCAGGAATAACTCTCCAAAGAGTCGGGGTATAAACAATCTCACACATCACAAGTCCTCTCATTCCTCTTTATACTGGTATTTCAGCTGGCTTTACTAGTCTCTGTAATACACTGCCTAAGTTAAACGACATACGTGAGTATGTCGGTGAGGAGTTCAGCTGAAATATTTGGACTTAAGATATAAATTCTGAAGTGGTAAGCATGTAATTAAGTCCCTGGAGACAAGAACAGGAGACACGATTCCCTTTGAAATCAACTGAGGGTTTTTATCTGTTTCTTAGTAAAGTGGAACAATATGATAACATTGGAACTCTATTGTTTATACTTTCTTTTTATGAGCTTCACTGCAAGGCACTTACTGTGAGAGAGGATAACAATGGGTGAGGAGATCTGAGAACAACTTCTAATTCTGCAACAAACAACTTAACTGTTGGACCTGACACATCACATTGCTTAATCCAAGCCTCAATTTTTCTCATTACATTAAATTTTTCAAATCCTATCCTTTATTATTTAGGATGGCTTTGTGTGTAAGTAATAGAAAACCCAACCCAAATTGGCTTTAAAATTAGAAATTTGACTCTTTCATAAAATGTGAAGTCCAGAGGGATAGAAGATCTCAGATTCTGACTCTAGTTCCTATGATTTTATTGAGTCTGTTTTCTTTGTGTATTGGCTTTGTCCTCACATGGGTGATAAAATAACTGCAGCCATTTTGAGTCCCACTTTTATGTATAAAACCTTCCAGAGGAAGGAAACATAGAGAGAATGCTTCAATCTCAGTGTTCCAATCAAGCATCCATAACTTTATAGGTCGCTCTGGCCATATGCCTCTACTGAACCTGTGACTTTAAGGTAATGCAATGATTAATTCGCTGAAACCATCTGAGGCTAACTCCTGGGGCTGATTTCCCCTGAGCCAAATAGATTCTGCATGAGAAGAGTAGAAATCCAGAAAAAGTCAGAATTCTGTTAGGATGGAGGAATGGCATATGGGAGCTTAGTTGGTGAGCCAGAGTGCACACTATATGGTTTATGTAATTAACACTCCATTTTTGCTTTAATACATCTGTGACTGACTATATTGTGAAGCATTATGAAAACATCCTTCATATTTCAAAGACTGAGTCAGCTTTTAAAGAATTTCTTAAACAATGAAGAACATAATATTTTAGCTGTCACTATTGTTACTGGACTTACGGAGGATAAAGAAAGTGGCTGCCCTTTCAAACTCTGACCAACTCTCATATTGGATTTTTCCATCCCTTCTTTCCTGTGAAATGGCTTTGAAGAATAAGTATAAAGGCAACATATAAAGAAGGAATAAGAAGCAAGAAAAAATGAAAGTGATAGAGAAAACTCCCTGTAATGGGTAGCATATGTTTGAAGTGGAAACCAATTTAAAAAGTAACAGAATAATGATAGTAATTCTCCTTTTTCCCTATCCTCCAGTCACCCTGCATGAAATAATTTAATATTTGAAGTAGGCATGACTTTTTCCTTTTCACAGATGATAAATCTGAGACACAGAGAGGTTAAGAATTTCCCATTGACCCATAATTCTGGAAAATGTCACATGTATGTGATATACCATCCTTTCTCTTTGCACTCCTCACATCAATACATTTAAAAACTAATACAAAGCCCATATAATAATTTATAATTTTTTACCCAAATGAATATAGTCTCAGGAATTTTCCTTTTCAGACAATTAGAAGGTTTCTATAGTATTAGAAAAGTTTATAGGATTATCAGAGTATACTACTGAATGTGAAATGTTGAGCAAAGTATTGGGTTGGCCAAAGAGTTCGTCCGGGTTTTTCTGTAACATCTTACGGAAAAACCCAAATGAACTCTTTGGCCAACCCAGTGTATCATATTGATTTCACAAATAAGAATAACTGCTGTTGCAACATAATGTAGCAGTGTGTTCTTTAGCCCATTTGAATATTTAGTTTCGAAATCAATTTTCCTAAATATTTAGCATTTAGAAAAATTTACCTCAGACTCTGAAATTTATGTTAGGGAGTGGGGGGAGTGTAAATATTTTATCAGATGAGAATAGACTTCACTGGATATTTCAGGGTGTGTGTATGTGTGTGTGTGTCCCTACTGTGCTGGTTTCAGCCTATCAATAACATGCTGTGGCTGGACCAGCTCTTGCGGTTCTTATTATGATTGTGAGATGCCCTTCAGTAAGAACCATCAGGAAACTTTGAAAAACAAATTGAGATTTATTACTTACAAGACCTGGAAATTACAGAGCACACCTGGGGCCACACAACAAAGTCAAGAGAGAAAGAGAGCACATGGGCCTAGAGTTCTGCTTTTACTGGGGTCGAGGGTGGTGGTCTAGGGTTTCGTGGCCTCACTCTTTATTGATGAATTTAAAACGTAAGAGCGATAATTTAATGTGTGGGAAGAGAACCAAAAACAAGTAGCCCAAATGGTCCGTTAGTAAAATCAGCCAAGATCTCTAAAATAAAAGAGGCTCAGATTGGGGAAGCAACCTGCCCTTTATCTAGTCCTGTAGCTGACAGTATGTTCAGTCTTTGAAGGGGCTGCCCCGTTGAACAGATGCATCTGCAATCAAAGCCTAAGTCAGGCACTTGTGTTACAAAAAAGAAAAAAAATCTGTCAGGGGTTACGCTGCAGTGTGTGTGTTGGTTAGTTCTGGTAGCAACGTAATACCAACCATAATATCACCATAATACCATTGCTTTTCTTATCCTAGCAATATATCTGGGGAAAAGGCTAGAATGAGCTTGATCTTTTAAGTTTAATGCTTAAAATTCCCCTAGAAGATATTTCTAATTCGTACCTATGATAAGATCTTCTGATCATAAATATAGCATATGATAAAATAGGTAAAAGAAAATGGAGGGTAGTGCAGTAATATTAAGACCATCTTGGTCTCTTTGAGAAAAAGAAAGAATAATATAGATAGCTTATCAAAGCAATGGACCTGATAATATGAAATGTACTTATTCTCACCTCTGCCTTTAGGGAGCATTAGGATTTCAAAGACAGCCTGTGTAAAATGAGAAATAGATTCAGGAGATCTAGGTTACCATTCCCTCACCAGCATAACTTTGAAACATTTCTTTATGCTTTCTGATTCACCAATTAGCATCATTTTTGTCATCAAACAAACACAATCATTACTTGAGATGGTTGAACGAATATCCTTGGATTGTGTTTTGGTTCACTAATAAACACCGTGGACTATGTCTATGAAAGGCAAACAACACATTGCTAGGCACACACACAAAAAGATCTTAATATATACTTGTTGATTGACTGAAATATTTTTAACATTGCCATTTATTTGCCTCAAACCTCAGCACTTAATCCCCAACCACACACAAATACTACTGACAAATAGTGGAACACACGGTATTACTGGCCAAATAATGATTCTGCCAGGCTATAACAATTATCTAGAATTCACTCACAAACACTTCAGATTTGAGATTTCTTACTTTACCACCAAGTTGCACAAGTGCAAGACACTGAATCATATACACACACTCAATAATGTGTGTGGTTTAAAATTATTTGCTTTGAATTCCTTAGAGTCTGAAAAATTAAAAGATATTTATAAGTATTTTGCCTCATTAATTCTAATTCTTTGCTGAACAGTACAATTTGTATATTCAAATTCCTTAAATTCAACATGGCTGCTACCTCAATGTCTTAAACCAAAATCATTCTTTTTACTGTCAAAGTAGTAACCCTTTAAGATTATTTCTCTTTTTGCCATAAGTCTCTTATTTTCCTAGGTTTTTAAATCTTGATATAACATCCCTTATCACATCCTTCTTACCCATCCTTTCCTTTCAATTCCCTCTTCAACCACTGCAGTCAAGCCTTCCAGTTTTGATGAAAACCATTACTTTGCCTCTCTAGCTCTTGAGATATACTCTTGTAGAATCACCTCTTCTTAATATTCTACTTTGCACTCATAATATGTACCTCATTCATTTATTAGTTCATTAACATATATATTTAATTGCTATAAACAAAAAAATAAAATACAGTAGCTTACAGGAGACCTGATGGTGAGGGAAGACTTTACATAAGAAATAATATTAGAGCTGAGATTTAAAGAATGGGTAGCAAATAAGTACAGGAACAATAGAATTAGAAAAGACCCAGAGACTCAAAGGGGCTTGAAAACGTTGAAGCACACTCAGAAAAAGAGAGAGTGATACACAATGAGGCTTCAGAGAAAGTGAGGAATTTCTGCTTCAGGTTTCCCCATTGCTTTCCAGATAAAACCAAATTCCTTAAACTGGCATCAAAGGATCTTCTACATTTTACCTTCTGGCTCTTTCTAGTTGTACTGTACTAAGATAACATGGCATAGTTATGAAACAAAGGGGGATCTAACAGACCTGGGATTGAATTGTAATTTCAATACTTGCTGTGCAATTTGGGGCAAGTAAATTTACCTCTTTGATAATTAGCAAGTTACTTTACTTGATCCTAAACTGTAAAATGGAAATAATAATATTTTGCAAGGGAGCTGAGAGTATGGAATAATTCAGCATACTTAGGGTCTCTCACTTCTATTATTATTAAATAAGATAATACATAAAATTAACAAAATTTCTGAAATAACAAAGCTCAATAGAGGTAATATAATTTTTACTCTATTTGCATTCAATGTCAGAGCACCAGAGAGCAATTTTAAAATAGTTCATGGTATTACAGTTGGAATGACCCACTAAGAACTTAGATACTGACATCAGACTCTACTCCTGATCTTGGAAATTTAACTGAAAAAATTAGAACCGTAATCAAGGGTCCTTAAGCCCATACTTTAGCAATTTTTGAAAAGAACTTAATTGCATTCTCAATGAATTCTTTAGCATACCCTTAAACATTTTCAAAAGGAAGCAATTCTATAATACTTAGCAATAATATTCAGATATAAAATGGCCTTAGAGAGGCAATGAATTTATTAAATTATGCTATTTCACACCACAGTTTTTCATAACACTGTCCTAAACTTACCATTTAATATTTTCCAAACAATCAGACTAACTACCTAAAAACCAAGAATTTAGAACAATTTTATTTCTGTCATTTTAACAATTTTACTGAATATCAATTGGCTAAAATTAATTATTAGGGCTACACATGCAATTCTCTTTGTATCTGGAGAAGCGTCCAACACAAAGCCCACTTAACAGACAATTTATTTAAAACATTATGGAAGAACATGTGGTAAAAGTTTAAACAGTATAGTTAATGTTGCAGTTTGAAGGCCATGATGGGGGGAAGCAATGTGATTAAGAAAGGCCTACCATCTGGCCGTGTCATGTTTCACAGGGTGGCATTACCTTGATGAAACCATTATGTCCAAATCTTGTTCTGGCCAAGCAAGGCCTACAAAAGTAAATCAATGCAAATAAAACCCACAAACAACTGCCACAGACCAAACCAAAACAAACCAGTAAATAAACACAAAACAAAATCTGAATTTTGTCATTTATACTTTGAATATTTCTTTCCTGTGGCTAGGTTATTTACAGCTGTTTTCCCAAGTGTGCATTCTGGGAATACTACACTTGTAAAGGCTAAGGCCTTTGATAGCTGGAGTCAGATCAAAGGAAATAGTTAAAATATTTAAATTAATGACAGTTAATGATAGTAATGACACTTAGGCATAATTGCCAGGGAAAATTGTCTCTCACTACAAAGCATACACCATGAGCATATAATTTGTTGCTCTTTTGATTTGTGGATATGCCCAAACCCTAGAATAGTGCATTTTCTGGTGCCTGTTAAATATTTTAATCAATTAATAAGTATTTTACTTCCTGTAGGGCAAGCTTAATGGAATAATTGATAGTTTGTTAAAAAAAAAAAAAAAAACAAAAACAAGAACAAAAACAGAAAGCTCTATAGGTAACATTAAATTTTTAAAAATATTAAAGGAACATAAAAATAAGAGTGATGAAGAAATATTTTTATACAGTGATGACTCACTAAAGTATTGTAAACTTTGATTTAAAAATTTTTGAGTTTTTGATATACAATAATATACCATAGAGCCATGTTTCTGAAACAGTCTGTGCTATTGTCAATCTTCTCCATTTACATGCAGCCATATTTTGATTACATTGACAAACAGAAAGAAAATTAATCTCCCAAGAAAACCCTTTAAACCACTTTAGGAAATAGGTGAAGAAAGTAATAATCCTTACTTTCAAAAAATATTTTTAAAAGTTTTACCATTTACCTTGATATTATATTCTTCAGTCATAGAAATAGAAAATAGACAAACATATTTGAAAAGTAAATACATATCATCCTCTTTGCCTTATTATAATATATTTTAATCTTGCAAAATTGCTCTTCTGATATCACATTATTGGGATGAATAATTCCATTGGTATTCACTGACCCTTAACAATTCCGCAATATCATTATGTGCTTTGGTATTCAGAAAAAATACTACCAAATGTAAAATAGATAGCTAGTGGGAAGCAGCTGCATAGCACAGGGAGATCAGCTTGGTGCTCTGTGAACACCTAGAGGGGTGGGATAGGGAGGGTGGGAGGGAGACGCAAGAGAGAGGAGATATGGGGATATATGTATACATATAGCTGATTCACTTTGTTATAAAGCAGACACTAACACAACATTGTAAAGCAATTATACTCCAATAAAGATGTTAAAAAAAAATTTAAAAACAGTGAGAAAAGAAGAGCCATGGGTTTAATTCCTGGCCTGCAACTTACTATATGCGTGATCTTGTGCAAATGATACCCTAATATCTCCTGGCCACCATTTTTTCTTCTCTGTAAAACCGGACAGTACTCAATTTAGCAATTTACTTTGGGGATTGGATAAAATAATGTAAGAAAAGCATGATATGACTCACCATATCCTCAGTAAAAAGCTTACAACCTCTCAATTTTCCTTCACATTATTAACAACAGTCATGAAAGTTTCCAGTCATGCAACAGATGCTTCCTTGATTTTCCTTAATTTACTTCCCCCTCTCTTAATATGACTTTGCTTTGTGTGTTTTTGAAATGCACTAGGTATTTTTAAAACTGTGATGCAACAATGCAAAATGGAATAGTAGCTATATGAAGAGATTTTCTATTGTGCTCCAAAATTGCAAAGCCATTACCACATCAATATTTTTATAAAGTACTTTTTTATGTTTCAATTTTAGATGCCCATTTTAATAATGCAAGTGAGGCTTTTTACAAGGCCTGCTTTTCAAATCTATTAATTTTCAGAGAAAGAAACGAGATAATTTGCTTCCTACAGGGAAGATTAAACTGGTAACTCTATTTTTTATTTCATTATTGACACCTTTTGTCAAAAAGAAGCATTATTTTTAATGCAAATCTCAAGATTTGGAAAATACTCAACTGAATTTATGCGGGTATTCCTCAAGAAATCATAATTATAACCCTGTCCTTAAGATTTTAATTACTTTTCTAGAACTTATGTAGTACTAACCTTGCTAAAATTTTGAATTAAAAAAAAAGAGGCTGATGAATATCCCTTTTGAGATTAACAACCACATTTTCTCCTCAAATGCACGCACACCTCACCTAATGGCTTTAGCAGTTAAGCCAACGTGTAGTAATAAATTGTAAGACGTGAAGATGACATCAAGTCCTGAATGTATTAAACTTATACATAGACAAAAGGAGACAAACAAAAGGATGTAATAATATAGGTTCTGTTTTGAATTGGGATAAAAATAGAGGAAATACCTTCCTGTAATTTCTGTGTCAGAGTGTGCTAAGGAGTGAATAGCAGATAAAAGCATGCTTGGAAATTTGAATGGAAGACAGCTATAGATCACTGAGGAAAAAATATACATACTAGGAAATTTGCTCAACTCTAGAATACCTGGGGGTCTAAAGTTAAAGAGACCATAAATGCATGAGATACATTATGCATATCTTATCTTTGTTTATTTCTGTTAACTTCTTATTTGACTCGAAATGCATTAACTGATTCTTAATATTGATGAAAACTCATCAAACATCATACTATTATTAAAAGAATCCTGTAGATAATCTAATTTGACTAATCTTACCAATTTCTAAAAGTATTATAGCATCCAATTATTCTTTTTCATATTTGCTTCAGCACAGAGCACAAAGCATCTGCAGGGTGGGCGAGAAAGATGTCTTAGGTCTCTGAAAAGGTGGCATTAGAATAGAGATTAGCATAATCACAAGTAATTATGATATAAACTATCAAATAAGTGCCACAAAAAGGTAAAAAAAAAAAAAAAATAGTGCTTTACAGGAGGAGCCAGCAATTTTTTGCTCTGATTAGATAGGAAAAAATCTGTGGAGTCAAATGGCAAATGAGTTGGTCTGGGAGACATATACAGGATTTGATTATCAGAGACAGAGAGGGAAAGTCTGGGAACTTTAGGAAATCCTCTACTTTATACCCAACATATTCTTGAAACTCTGTCTGAAAGCCAAAAGTATAAAAGTTGAACAGTAGATTTATATATTATAAAAATGAAACAAATATGTGTGCATATATAATAGCATTTAACATACTATTTTAACAAAATAATTCTGTTTCAGCAATATTTGAAATGGCTCGGCCAAGCTTAAGCAATAAGGGCAGTGATCAGAAAGCATCCCCACTGGCTAGTCTTACAGATTCTGTTAACTATTCCAAAAAGGGGACAATCTCCCCTGATAGGACACCCACACTGCCTGGACATCCCGCTCCCTTAGTGAGGGTCCTTCTCTTTCCCTCTCTCCACTCTGCCCTAGAAAAGGGATATGCCTGGGTACTGCTGGAATACGGGAGAAAAAACAGATCATGGAAGATGTATACGAGGAAGAACAGAAAAAAGAAAAAGAAGAAGACAGGAAGAGGAGAGTATGGGGAATGATATGACTTCCAATTTTGATTCAATCTTTTTTATATCATCTCAAGGCAAAATACTTTTCCCTTTAAAATTCAATAATTACAAGTAAATTTATGAATGTGTGTATGTGTATGTTTGTTGTAGTGTAGCTTCTTTATCTGCACTAGTACAAAGGTCACAAACTGGCTGGACTCTGGAAGAATTTGTCTTGTAGATAAAGTTTGAACTGGCATGAACAATTATATGGATGGATGGCTAGATAGATAGATAGATAGATACAGAGGTAGAGAAGCAGAGATACTGAGACACAGAGCTATAAATGTAGATGGATCCTCCACTCTCCAATATGCCTTTGTTGCCAACACTCCATGTCATATCATACTGGTCTACTGCCCTCCATTATATTATTCTTCTTAACCTTGAAAACACTTGTGTTTGGGACCATTACTCTAAATAGTTTTAATATAAGGCCAAAAATTCCTGAGGTTTGAACCTATCTACTCAGTTTGCTGATATGAATTTCTAGACCATTATATGGAACTCCTTCAAGGCACAATTTTTTTGTTTTGTTTTGGTTTTTTTGTTTGTTTCTTTTAATTTCCTTTAGTAAGGGAAACTTTACACAGAAGCCTGATATGTAAGTTACATAAATATGCTCCTATCCCTTCAGGCCACTGGAATGTGGTCTGAACAGGAGAAAAATCTTTATTTTATTACAGTCTTGAAAATATTTTGAAGATCCAGTTTGAAAAATCCTGTAGAATTGTTTTTTTAAAAAGGAGAAAAAAACCAAAAACCCAAGAAACATAGGCATTCTGACTAACAGAAATTTACTGACGGGTAGTCTCTTTTAAACAACTCAAAATGACTGTTGGTCAGCTGACTTACAGAAAGACTGGTTTTAAATTGACAAAGATTTAAACACCTTTTCACTTTTAATGTGAAAAAGCAGGAATTGTACAAAATGTAAGAAAGTCAAGGACTACTTACCAACCAATTTAGTGAAAGTATCACTTTTGAAAGGGGCATTATAGGACATCAAGCTGGAGGAATGGGTAAAAGCAGGTTAGGGAAGGCCTTGAACATCAGACTAAGACATTTTCAGTAAGGAATGAAATATGGAGCAAAGACAGAAACTAGTACCGATTCACTGCTTTCAATGTGGCAACCAATTCATTTCCTCTTATCTTAACCTCACAAGAGGGACTTCCCTGGTGGTGCAGTAGTTAAGAATCTGCCTGCCAATGCAGGGGACACAGGATCCCACATGCCACGGAGCAACTAAGCCTGTGTGCCACAACTATTGAGCCTGCGCTCTAAAGCCTGCGAGCCACAACTACTGAAGCCAGCGCACCTAGAGCCCGTGCTCCGCAACAAGAGAAGCCACCACGATAAGCCCACACACCGCAACAAAGAGCAGACCCTGCTCCCTGCAACTAGAGAAAGCCCGCGCACAGCAACAAAGACCCAAGGCAGCCAAAAATAAATTAATTAATTAATTTAAAAAAAAACCTCACAAGAAAAATACAAAATTGGTGTTATCCCATTTTGCAACTACAGAGAAATCAGAGGCAAAGTTAAGCAACTTATCTAGAGATGCACATCTACCAAGTGGCCAAATCAAGATTTGTCCTCACGTGTATTTGTCTTCAAATCCTAGAATTCTTCCCACATTGGTGAAACTAGACTCATATGACACAATTCTTGTCACTATACCACACTCTTGTGGATTAGTGCATATGCATACACATTACCTTAGATTTAATTTATCCATACATTTTCTCTTTTCCTTTATCTCTGACTTGATTTATTGTAAACTTTTATATCCAACAAATAAATTAACTTCTTTCTTTGCCTGATACCAGAAAAGGATCCAGAGTCTTCAAATATAATTGGGAAGTATATTTCATTTATACAGAGTAATCTTAAATCATGAGTTTCAGACTCATGCACGTCATCTTTGTATGTTGTATTCCCTTTACATTTAAGATTATTGCTCTCAAGTTTTTCTACTATTCATTAGTGTACTACATATAAGTTAATAGACTCAATATTGATTGTGCTTATAGGGCTTAGAGCTGGTCCTAAAAAATATGAATCAATATCTTCCACTCCATGTTCCCCTCCAGTGTGCTTTGGCTATATGCACTTCAGTATAACCAGCCACAGGCTGGTTATAAATCATTCTACCTATCTTCCTACTGACAGTCTGCAACCAGGTTGGTGGATTTCCCGAAGGAAAAAGAAAGCAGGGCAACTATCGGTCATGACATGCATTCCAACTGCAAGTGCTTACGGCTGGAATGTGCCCGCCTTTTAAGGAACATAAAGAAATGTCCACAGAGAGCTATTTTAAAACATGCAATTCAATTTTAAATGTATCCATGCATTTCTGTTTAGGGACTTTAAATTGCCATTTAAAGTTAACATAGATATTAATGGCATTGAGATCATCAGCTTTTGAGTGTTTAAAGAGCAGGCCAAGCATGTTTAAGCAAAGCAGTGTATATAATTGCAGTTGTGTGCAAATATAATTATACATGCCTATCACATCTCACTTGCTAAGAGTATATATTTTATCAGTCCTCTAAGAAAGCAAGACATAATGATGATAAAAAGCTATTCTGTAAATTGCAAGTGTTAATAAACATTAGGCTAACCAAATATGCCATCTTTCAGATATGATATAACTTAAAAATTACATAGAGCTTTTACTTTTTTTTTTGGCCATACCACACGGCTTGCGGGATCTTAGTTCCCTGACCAAGGATTGAACCCAGGCTCACAGCAGTGAAAGCACTGAGTCCTAACCACTGGACCACCAGGGAATTCCCAGTTTTTACTTTTTAAGTACTTTCACATCACTGTGACAAGTACTCTGGTTGTTTTAAAGGCGAAGTGCACTTTTGTCAACCTGGTCTGACCTTTGACATGCATCTTTAAGGACTAGGGATACCATCTCTCACTGAATAACATTTTCTTCTGGAGAAGCTAATGAGTCAAGAAAAGATCAGATGTAACCTTGATTTCAATATAACCACATTCTGAGTAATCTATCCTGACTGTATAATCTACTGTAATAGAAATATACTATGCAACTGCATCATTAACTAAATAATCAACCTATGCTAAGGTAATCCAGAACATCAACTTCCAGGAGAAAATGGTTAAAAATGTAGTATATGCAGAGATGAAGCTTATGGTAAACCGACTTTGACGACCTGGATTCAAATTCCTGCTCTGACACTATCTAAAGTAAGCTTGAACACAATTTTTATTCTCTAAGTATTAGTTTCCTTATTTTCAAAACAAAGATAAAAATTTTACCTACCCAAGTGTGTGGTTGTGTAAATTAAACATGAAAATGTAAAGCACTTAGCATAGGAACAAAGTTAGTGTTCAATAAATGCGCTGCCGTCAATGAATTTCCATGTTACATTTGTAAAGAATGAAAACCAAAATAAAGCTGGTGTTTTATTGTTTGTTTAGTTTAGATGGGACATATTTTGGTATCTTATTTAATGAGGGCTTTTGACTGTCAAAGGCTATCACGTGAATGCTTACTATCAAAGTTCCCCAGACTGCTGTCTTTCTCAAAGGCAGATGGTAAATCTGTCAGCAGTAGCATTCAGAACAGCAGCAACCCAGATGCTTCGAAGCACTGTGTGTGAAGCTGCTCCTCCCACGAAGAGTACATTGGGCAAGATGCCAAAGGAAGGTCCCCAAGGCAATTAGCTGCTTCTGAATCCAACTCTGGCTGTCTGGGAAGTCAAATGAATCCAGCCTGCTTAGCCATACACCATTTAATGCAAAGAGCATGCTCCTTATTTATAATCAAGCCAATCTTTCAACCAAGCTACATTCTGACAATCTACTTTCTGTACATTCCTTTGTACAGGAAAAGGGACTTGACCATGGCCACAGAGCTTAGCAAGTGCTAGAGGGGAATATTTGAATCCTGGGAGTTTTTTGTTCCAAAGACAGTACCCTTTTGATTATATCATACAAAGAGGAAACAAGACATTCTTAACTTTTACAATGACGTGTTTCTCATGTTTGAAGGCAGAGTTCATTAAAAAGAAAAAAAAAAAAAGACAATCAAGACAACTAGCCTCATGCTGAAGCTGTGGGAAGAAGTCTGGAGGCATTAGAAGTAGACAACACAACTTTAATTACTGGCTCCGTGACGTCTCTAGAGTACTCTGTCCCCCTCTATGAAAAGAGATAAAGGTACTTATTTTAGAGGGGTGCGGCAAGGACTGAAGAGGACAAGTAAGGGTTGTATGGTACCAGGAATATACAGATTGCGCAGAAGATTTAAGTAACTCAGTTACGGTCACATGTATTAGTAGCAGAGCTGCCTTCAAAGCCATATCTTCCAGGTGCCTTCAAACTGAGAAATTATAGAGGGTAATAGCAGATTATAAAACTTGAATATATTATAAACACATTAAACAGTATTCACTATCATAAGCATGACAATATTATTAAAAACAATAAAATAATAAAAGGAAACAATATCCCACAGAATAGTTAATAAAAGTATTATAATGTATGATATCACTTATGCTATATGGGTGCCATTATATATCCAGTAGAGATATCATAGCAAAAGAAGAAAAAAAAGAAGTCTGGAAAGACATACCACATTATAGCTTACTTTTATTTATTTCATATTTTTCTTATCTGTAGTTTATATCCATATATTTTCCATAATGAAAGCATATTACTTGGATTCTTGCTCAAGGAACATGATCTGAAAGTAATTATATTCTGATTCTCAATTTCATTTCTCTAAATATGCTTTTTCATTACATCCTGCTCACTTTACCTTGAAAACACTGAAATGTTCTTAAACTTCTAATTTGCATTGCAAGTTAATTTTTTGTTGTTGCTTATGGTTGCCATTTACCAAAAAGATATTAAGGCAAAGCCTCGGAATAACTCCTGCCATGCCTCAAGAAGAAAACTGAGCTCAGGACTTAGCTATGGAAAAAAATGTTGCCTTCTACTATCCATGGTATTAATTCTCAAACTTTACTGTATGTAACACTCCTTTAAGGTATCAGTGAATATCAAGATTCAGTGGCCCACTCTCAGAGATTTTGATCTGGTAGATTTAGGGTGGGTTGCAGATTCTGTATTTTTTTAAAGGCTCCCAGATGATTCTGGTAAAAGGGTCCTCAAGTCTCTCAATTCTCCATAAGAATTGGCCTTCCAACTATTGTGGCATATCAGTGAATAAAACATTGTAATCATGTATCTGTCCATAAGTAGATTGCTGTTCAAACAAGAAACAGGTAACTGAAGAAAAAGGCATGGAAAAAGATCTTTTACAAGAAGAAGAGTTTCTTGTTATATCAGGATGGACTTGGTTAATTTGCAGTAATAAACAACCCCATTATGTCAGTGACTTACAATAATTTTTTTTCCTCATTCATGGTATAGGCACAGCATAGACCAGCATTAGGGCTATGCTTGTTGTAGTCACTCAAAGGCTCAGACTGATGGAATTTTCCAAAGTCACGTCAGCAGCGGTAAGAGAACATGACAGATCACAAACTGGCACTCAAGTCTTCTGTAAGAAAGGGCACCATAGCTTCTGCTTATGTTTTATGGCATAGGAAATCACATAGCCGTGCTAAAATCAAGTGGGGTGGGAAAATTCAATTGGATCATGTGTCCACAAGGAAGATGGCTAGAATGATGAACATTTTAATGACTATCTCACATGCCCAACTCAAGCAGTTACAACAAAGTATAGTACAATAGTTACAAACCCTATATGGGGAGCCTTAAAGCTCAGGAATTAAATCCTATTTGTACCACACCCTGAATCTGGACAAGTCTCTTAACCTCCATAACCCTCAGCTTCCTTATGCTTTTGAATCTCACAGCTCAGAAACCAACGCAACAATGTGTATGAAGTATGTGCACAGAGCCTGACGTAGTAGGAACTCATGATTATTAGTCTTATTCACAACTATGAGTTATTATAGATGCACAAAAATATTTATATTCTAAAGTAAGTTAGCATAATAATGTAAATGATACTCTTTATCACTAACACAATATATATTTATTTAGCTCTGACTATTCACAAGGCACTAGGTGAGGAAAAATGAAGGATACAAAAACAAATAAAATATGGTCTCTGATGTGAAGAATCTTAAATCTGTTTAGGAAGTCAGGAAATTAGGCAAAAACACTAGACAGATAGTCTAGTATGTGATATAATGGAGAAGCCATAGAGAGGTATGGAGATGAAATAAGACTTGAGAAAATGGTAAGTCTTTTCTTGAAAGACGTGGCATTTCTTTTAGTACTATGCAGCAAAACATTAAAAAACCTTTAAAGATAAATTGGTAGCTAGTAGAGGCAAATGAAGAAACACTGAAAGGTTTTACAGGAGGTATGTCTAAGGAAAATAGATTTAGGTAAATAGATGATTGATAAGATATAGGTAGGTAGGTAGGTAGGTAGGTAGATAGATAGATGGATGAATGGTAGGATGGATGGCTATAGGATATAACCTGCAGACATTCTTATTGAGAGAATAGTTGGCTTAATTAACATCATGTCATAAAGAGGATTGCACTCACAACTTGGCTAGAATATCACCTACAGAAGCAATAAAAACTCTAGATTTCCATATTCATCTTTGAGTATAAATAGATAACTGTTGCAAGTACATTGTCCTCACTTTGGTAATAGAGTTATTCTGTTTTCCAAATTCTATCAATATTTTCACGCTGAGTGGTGTTTTGTGCAGTCAGACCACACTCCCAATGTTACTGTTTCTTTCTGCTGCACTCTCTGCACTTGAGTTAGGAGAAAGAAGTCCTGCGGAGGGATGGAAGTTGCAGAACAGTGTCTCAGGGATTCAGATGTGTGACAATTGCCACAGATGTCAAGCATGGCAATTTGCCATAGGGAGAAATGAGGTCATTTTGTGCACCATTATCAGGATGTGGTGCACAGACTGTGAACAGACAACTTAATGCTTCTCTGATTCAACCAGACATTCTTCTTGTCTTCTAAGTGCTTTGTATTCAGTCATCGCTGAACTCTATGAAGTTCTTTGAATACACAGAAACTATTAAGTTACACTATCTCCTTTATTAAATTGAAAGATTGAAATCATTCAAATTCTACCCATAAATGTCTGCCAGCCAGGGAGCTATTTAACTTGATACATAACTTAAATGGGCCCAGACACCATCAGATATGAGATTGAGGCCTCAAGCTATCTAATGCAAGAAGAGAAATTCCCCCTTTTCAGTAGGTGAGGTATTAAATACAAAAACCTTTATTTTCAATTATGGCACTTGAGCTCCTGATTGAACCCTTTCTATTGCTGCCTAGGAGGCACGTCAACCTTGCCTGTAATATAAGTCAATCAATTATATTTCATTTTGATGCTTTTTACTTCATGATTCTTGGGGTTCCTTAACAAGACATTCACATTATAAACTCCAGTATTCAAAGAGTGAACATTAAAAAAAATAAGGCGAAGCAAAAATTTTGATTTAAAAGATAAAATGAAATGGAGGATAGAAATTGCAAAAATGTGGTGCACAGGATCTACTAATTGAAATAAGCATTTATAACTAAAATGTAACCATTTTTCTCTGTACTTTCATTTTTTCTGTAAACCTAAACTTCTCTAAAAAAATAGTCTATTAATTTAAAAAACATGCAACCATCAATTGCCTACAATGCATATCTAGAACTGTCAGATCTAGAAAGTTAGCTGAAAAAATGGCTACTCCTAACTTCCATATTGCAGGATTACTTGTGCATACACACAAATGTTAAATATATTCATGGTATCCGAAAAAAATGGAAGAAAATGGTGAGGTGAATTGGAAAAATATTAACAAAATGTTTCCTTCCTCATACATTTTAAGTAATTTGAGGATTTCTAATGCATCAGAAAAGTTTCAGGTCCAATTATCTTCCCCCCAAACTCAGATCTCTACCTTTGGTGACATTTGCATGTTTTATTAAAATAATGTGATTTATTGAAACAAATGAAATATCTAGCATTACTGAATATGGCATTCAGTAATGTATTTGCAAATATTTTCTGATACTTTCCTTTTGAAAGTTTCTGTGGGGAAACAAAGATGAAAATGACATATTATACACTTTAGACATTTATAATCTAGGAGTTTAGATAAAAAATGAACATCTGGGACTTCCCTGGTGGTGCAGTGGTTAAGACTCCAAGCTCCCAATGCAGGGGGCCTGGGTTCCATCCCTGGTCAGGAACTAGATCCCACATGCATGCTGCAACTAAGAGTTCGCATGCCACAACTAAGGAGCCCGCCTGCTGCAACTAAGGAGCCCGCCTGCCAAAACTAAGACCCAGTGCAACCAAATAAATAAATAAATATTTTTTTAAAAAAAATGAATATCTAAGACTACAGATGAATCTGTATATGGAAGCTTAATGGTTAAGTGTCATGACAATGGAATTCATAAGCACTGTTCAAAAGCAAACCCTAAACATGGCTGCTTCTCTCAATACTGAGCTTCAAAAATCACTGCTTCAACTTGAATTCCAGACAGTCTATACTGAAATGATCAATGTACAAGGAACTTTATGAAAGAGAGGAAAAGAACGTATTTTGCAAGACAAAATTCTTAATGGTTAAACAGTACTGCCAGGAACTAAAAAATCCCAAGAGACCTGAAGTATGTTCATCATTTAAGTTGGAGGATACGGACATATGGCAATCAAATTCCTGATCAAAATGTTTAGAGGCACTTTGATGCCAAAAATATTCTTTTGAGCATCATCTATTTAAACACTCATATGCCTCCAGAACATGTTGGCCAATGAAACATATTTCCATTTATGTCCTGCCAAGTCTCACTCATTAGCTAAAAATTCTCATTTTGCAGCTTTTATAAAAAGGATTTGCAGTACCATGTTTCAAAGTTAAAATGTTTATGATTTGTTTTGTTTTTACTTGCAATATTAGCCAAAGTACTATAACTTAATTTTTAAACATTAATTTCATCCTTGTCCTTCACTAAATCTTTGATCACTGATGCTAATAAATTTTAAAAGATATTCACAGAGAATTTCTCCGGCACTGCTCACTTCTGCTCATAGGCAATGATATAATCAGAAATCAGGAAGAAAGAAGAAAGAAGTAGTACAAGGATAAGAAACAAATGGATCTGAATAATCCACCTATAGGTAAATCATGATAGAATTAAAATGTGTTTGAAAATAATTTAATTACTTGGTTATTTGCACGAAATTTTTAATCTTACTTTATATTTTTACCCCAATTTTTGAAGTGTTGATTAAAAAATAAATTCAGGTCCTTCAGTTTTTCCCTTGTAAAGTGAGTGTCTGACCCAATATAAGTTAAGACCCCCTTTTAAATTTCTAGGATGTTACATACTTCTAAGCAGGATAGATCCAGGCCTTTTATTCTCTCCTTTACTACATTTAAACACATGTTCAAGATTGAACATAAAACTGGGAACTGACAGGGATAATGATTCCTTGAAGTGCCAAATTTCACTGAGCTTCTGTTACACTTTAGAAATGGGAATTATTAGAGAAAAGATACAATATTTGTCTTCCATTGCTGTGTAACAAGCTACCTCAAACCTAGTGACTTTAGACAAGTTACTCCAAAGTAGGGTTTAAAACAGCACCCATTTATTATCTCATATTTTTCTATGGATCAGAAGTCCAGATATGTTGTAACTGGGTTCTTTTTTCAAGGTGTCATTCTAGCTATATTTTCATCTGGAGCTCAGGGTCCATTTCCAAGGTCATTGGTTATTGCCAGAATTTAGTTCCTTGTGGTTGTAAGACTGAGGTCTCTGTTTTCTTGCTAGATGTCAAGTAGGGGACATTCTCAGGTCCTAGCCACATAGCCTTCTCCACAATATGGCAGTTTGCTCCTGTAAGGCCAGTAGGAGAATCTCACTTCAGATCTCTCTGATCACTTCTAAGACCTGAGTTGAGTAGACCAGGTTACCCAGGATAATCTTCCTCTTGATTAACACAAAGTCAACTGATTAGGAACCTAAGTTACGTCTGCAAAATTTCATATGACCAAACATAATCACAAAATGATTTGTCATTCTGCACAAATTCAAAGAAAGGTGATTACACAAAGGGGCAGGAAACTTGGGTCACCTCAGAATTCTGCCTACCACAGACACCAAAAAATAGGTATCATAATATGATAAGACTCTTCCAATGTAAAAGTGAAAAAGATGTGAATTGAAGATAATTTTAGGCAAAGAAATTAGGAAATCTTTTGTGACTATGGAAACAAATTAGATCTCATGATTTTTTTCTTCTCATGTAAATATAGAATTTAGGAAGATATAGTAAAGCTTAGTAATATCATAGCAATCTTTTATTTTACAGAACTCAACTGTAAATCCTATAACTTGATTAAGATCAGGTACTTCCAATAACAATGATTAAAAAGATAAAGCATCAGAAATCGGAAACCATCTTATCCTCTGACTCAGTATTTTTGTTTATTTGGCCATAGAGATAAATAATTCTTAACTTCCCCTTATATTTAATTTGTGACTAGTAAAGTATGTTTATTTATGAAATTTCCACTTGGGCCCAGGATATATAGATATATTATCGAACAAATGTATTTGTTTGGGAAGCATGCTATTTAATTTACCTTAACTGTCTCTGGAGTCTTAATGCAGCAGTTAGGGTCCATTCTCTTACTTCTAGATATAGGTAAAAAAGAATATCAGTATCTAGATTCAGGAATAGATTAGCCTCAGTTTGCCAGTGTCCATACAGCATAACTCTCAGATAACCACTGTGGCTGAAATTATAATTCTTTCTTGTCTTTGAATGTGTAAACAATATGTTTTATCTTCCCATTCATAACATTATACTTGGAAATATCACGCAATGGTTTTATCATGCCATATAGAGAAACAGCCTTAGATGAATTAATTATTAAGATTTATAAGCTGCATATCTTTAATTTCAACACTTATATAAAATTATTAGCAGCTGAAAAGGTTCATAAGGAATAGTAAACTCAAGGAGAAAACATGGAGACAAAATCAGCAGTTTAGGGCAAAAATAACACTTCAATTAGACATCAAAGGGATGGTCAAAGCCAACTTAATATGAAAAATGAAATTTTCATAGAGTTATATTTGTAGCTCAGTAGCATCAATAAGGTGGTAAATGCCACATAGCCCATAAGAGTTAATTCTCTAAATATGTTAAATAAAATAATGTTTTTGAAAAGTCTGGAATTCTTTAACAAAACATGCTATTTAAGAACCAAAATTGGGTCCTGACTAAGTTTGTGTTTTTTACAGAGTACAGTATGTTTACAGTTTTTAAAATTACAGCAACTATAACATGCCTATTCTAGAGTATGGGAATCACATCCTTAAGCATAAACTTTGATGAGTTACTCATTTAGAAACCAAGAATGAAATATAACAGGAATGTGGCTGGAACCAAGTTACATAGAAGGGTAAGATTCTATCTGTAATCCTAAATTCAAAATTATGCCAATCCAAACTTAATGAAGTAAAAGTTTCTTCACTAGATGTATTATACTGGCTTGTGTAATATCAATATAATAAACTGTGAAAACAAGAATGGCAATAATAACCATTAGCTATGTGTGACACTATACAATTCTTGTAGTTCTTTCGCATGCAGTGTCTCCTTTGACACCAGGCCTAGAAATAAATGTCAGTATTATTCTCATACACTTATCTATTCAACAAGTAATTAGTGAGACCCTAATATATGCCAGAATTTCTGGTGGTAAGTAGACATATCATGCCTGTAGGGGAGGAAAAGCTTTTCTTCTACTCTGTTAGGTTCTATAAATGGGGCCTGTGACTCATACTGATAAAAGACAGAATGACAGGAGAAAAGAATGCCAATTTTACTTAATGTTAATATATTTTTATGTGCACAGAGGCTTCACAAAAGTGAAAAACTCAAAGAAGTGGTCAGACACGAGAGCTTATATATCTTTTTAACAAAGAATGATAAATTGTGGATAAGCAACTAGAAAAAGGAAAGGGGGTTTGGGTTTATCAGGGTAGTAAATTGTGGGAAGGTAAATATACGAGGGAAACTAATGGTGAATAAGGGTTATTTGGTATGGTTACTTCATGCAGAGTCATCTCCGTGCTGCCCCCCTCTCTGGTGATAAGAGCTGTTCCCCTCTTCCTGTTATGGGAGAGTGGAGGACATCTTCACAAGGGGAATTGATGTCCTGTTTAGGCAGATGAGGGGAGGGCATAGAGCTCTTCCTGTGTCTCAACTTCCATCAGCTCAAAGTAATCCATACGCCAAAGTAGCAAATTTTAGTGTGACACTCTGATCTCCTTCAACAAACAGACAAAATCTCTATAGAATGGGAGGAAAATCACATTTACTTTTAGACAAAGACCTTGAGGTCTTTTTACTTGCTTTTTTTTTCCTCCCCAGACCACTCTTCATCCCAAGACTTGCATTTTTATTCTTTCATGTTTCATTTTACATGTCACCTTTGAGAGGTTTCTTTCTGACCAACGAAATTAAATTAGTTTCCTTGGGTTATTTTCCCTAATCATAGATTGTGTTTTCCTTCAAAACCATGTTAAGGAGTTAGCATTTGATTCTAAATTTTCTAAGCAGTGGATGAAGGGAGCCCTCAAATTTTAAATGAGAAAATAAAATCCCAAAGAATAAAGTGACACACTAAAAGTCAAAGCTAGTAAGTAGCAAAGTTGAGATTAAATTCTGGTATACAGACTAAAAACTCTTGTTTTCTAATATGCTATGATGTTTCAATAAATTCCTTAGAGCCATCGTTCTTAACTGCATGTGGTTTTTCTCCCCAGGGGCCACTGGCATGGCTGGAGACACTTTTGGTTGTTACCATACAGTGCGTATGTGCGCGGGGTGGGGGGATGGGGCGCGGGGAGGCCGTCCTACTGGCATCTAGTGAATACAGTGTAGGGTTGCTGCTGATCATCCTACAAGGCACAGAACACCTTCCACGGCAAATACTACCCAGCCCAGAATAACAAAGGTATTGCTGTTAAGAAACCCAGCCTTAGAATGCTTGAAAGAATAAAAGCAATACTTAATCATGTCATAATGTATTTTTAACATACAAAGGATATAAAAACACCCAAGTCCTTTCTATTACTTTCCAAAGACTAATCTACTCATGTCATTCTATGTGAATTAACATCAACAAGATAAATTACAAAGACAACTCAAAGTCTCAAATTGAAGTCATGGTTTGACTTGACAAGTATATGTTAACTCCTAGGTGTCAAAGTATGGAATGTATACATGCATTTTGTAACACTTTGCTAAAGGATTGTTCTGAGTCTCTAGCATCCTGAAAGTAATCTAAACACACCTATCAGATCTTTATAGAAAAGCATATGTTAATTTTAAAATCAATTTCTAATTTCGCCATACAGAAGATTTGAAAATGAAATTGCCAGTCTTCATATCAAAGTATAAGTGAGACATGTATTTTAAAATCAATCATCTATTATAAACTATCGTGTAAAAATCACACACATTTCAAGCCTAGGATGTGGCCCAGAAGCAATTCTAGTTTTTTTCCTATCATTTATTACTGTGAATAAGTGACCAAGTCATGTAAGAAATGGATGAAAAGATTCACCCAGAACAAACAGAAGGTCGGGTGGTGTAGGACATCTGTGCTCACTTTGAAAGGTGTAGTGGCTTATGCGCAAGCAAAGTCTCCTGTGTGCAGACTGCCTGCAGATGCTGAGAGCAGATAGGCAGCCCTGAAATCACCATCAGAACAGAGTGGTTCAATGCTCAAAGAAAGGTTCAGGACCACCAGAGTCAGAGAGGTGAAGGGTCGGCAACAGCAGACTCTCCATCCCACATTGTTCACTAGCAAAGCATAGTCCTTTTAGCTTTAGCAAGGAAAGCCTGGTTTGTACATTTCTCTTCACACATTCTCTCTAATTAGATTTCCCCTATAACCTCTCAAAATCAGCCATCAGACAGATGAAGAAATCAGCTGAAAGGCTTAGCATAATGGGATAATGGGAACCTAATAGATATATATATATGTATGTGTGTGTGTGTGTGTGTGTGTGTGTGTGTGTGTGTGTTCAAAGGACACAGGTGATTTGCTTATTTACTGGATTAAGCCAAATCAATTTGCACATATATCCACTGCTATAGAAAGCTGCTATTAACACTTTAATTTTTTTCACTAAAAATATGATCCAGATACAGTCACATTCTGAGGTACTGGGGGTTGAGGCTTCAACATATTAATCATATTAATCTGGGGGGACACAATTCATCCCATAACAAAATCTATCACAAAGTGATTGCACTATCTGTGCAATATGCAGTTGTTATTCATGTGGCTGTTAGGCACATATCGTTTCACTACTATACTCAAGTATCTGAAATTTTGTAGATTAAATTTAGTAATGTATACTATACTAAGTGATTGCTTTTGTTTTATCGGTTTCATAATAAATAGTAACCATTCTTTTCACAGCGTCTAAAACAACAAGATCAACTATTAATTAAACTTAAAGCAAACAATGTAAGTTTTAAGAATTGGACTTCTGAAACCATGTGTGCTTAAATTTGCTGGAAATTTTTAGTTTATTATTTGGATATATATGTATATTATATATATAATATACAAACATTAGAGATTATAAAGCACAATGCCTAGAATAAATAATGGATGATTTAAGTAAATGCACCATGTATCTCATTAAACATGTAAAATGTCTGATGCAATGCATAAGAGGAAAGTGCTTTATTTACCCACTTACAATCCTGTATTTATAGAAAATAAAAAATATTTGGCATTCATTATAAACGACTATGATCACAATCTTAGATCATTTTTGGTGTTATAAAATCACAGACAGATATTAAACAACTTAAAGTATCTCCTTTTTTTAAAACAAATTGTATTGTCTCAAAAAGACAACCAACTATATCTTCTGGAGAAAGATCATAGTTTTCAGACTTAGTGTCTTAAAATTTGAAATTTAAAAACTTGACACATTTAAAAATTTTAATTCTGGTGAATTTTTTTAAAGCTACCCCCCAAATGAGAGAAGAGTTAGTATTTATGGTTATCAAAGGAAATAAAAGTTAGAAAAATGACATTACCTGAAAATACAGTGATAAATTATTTAGAGATGCAATAGTGATAATTTACAAAATTAGTAATAAAACTATATTCTCTATATGAACCATTTGTAAACATACTTCCCAGAACAAAGATGAAACAAAGCGATACATTTTATATAGCAGTCACTACTACACAGAAGAATCTAATTGTGGGTTAAATGAAAATGACACATATCATTTTATAGTTTACAAGTATTTCCCGTAGCAGAAAGCATTCATTGTAATAATCATCACATCCAAGTCTTAGCAGCATCCTTCTAAAAGCTCAGAAGATTTTCAATTGAATTTGTCAGTTGTGATCTAGGTTTAGGTTCCTTTAATTTAGCATTTTGTAAAGGTTAAGAAAAAGATAATTGAGGATTTTAATGATCTAAAATTCATATGTTGAAGTCCTAACTCCCAGTACTTCAGAATGTGACTATATTTGAACATATGGGTGGGCACTAATTCAACATGACTTGTGTCCTTAAAGCAGAGAATAGATTACAGATACACACAGAGTGAGGGAAGAGAGTGTGAGGACACAGAGAGAAAGCAGCCATCTGCAAGCCAAGGAGAGAGGCCTCAGAGGATACCAAACCTGCTGACATTTTGATCTCAGACTTCTAGCATCCGGAACCATCAGAAAATAAATTTTTGTCATTTAAGTCACTCAGTCTGTGGTATTTTTTTATGCTAGCTCTACCAAACTATTAGAAGGACCTCTGAACCTAGGCTATAAAAACAAAAATACATGTATTTAAATATATAACTAAAGGAAGTATGAATATTTATAAACAAGGTAAAAGTAATACACAATGTTGTTCTGATATTAAATTCTAATTGCTCCTTTACAAAGAGTTGTGGAAATTTTTATCCAGGTAGTATATCTTCATATCATTGTCCTGTTCTCCATCAGATTTTCTTTTTGCAATCTATCTTGACATCATGCACAAACCTATGTCCACATTGTCTACATCCCACTCTAGCCTATACCAAAAGAATTCTTTAAAAAGATATATGATATGATTACATTTCTATCAAATTCCAGAAAATGCAAACTAATCTGTTAGTGAGAGAAAGCAGATCACTGGTTGGCTGCATCTAGGAGGGCAGGGAGGTGCAGGGGGAGAGAAATTATAGCATGAGTTCTAATATCAATTGCAAATTATTGTTTTGCTATCATATCAGTCCTCCAAATTTGTTTTTTAAAAGATCCTTGATTAACTCTTTCTCTGTAATTGATTTATGCATTCATATAATATTGGAATATAAACTTCTTTTTCAGTAGCACTGAAAATGCCTATACGTCTGCTTATTATCACACGCACACACAGAGAGATACATACACACTCACACACTATGGGTTTTCTAACTCTGGGTCAAGGTTCTCTACTTCATACCATTATCTTTGTATATGCCCACTTCTGCATTTCTTTCAATGCACTATTATGGGAAATAGAGTTTTATAGCATCTGATTTTGTTCTGATGGGACAAAAACAATTTTCAGTTTGAGAAAAACAACGGCCAATAGTTTGGCTGGTACTTAGAAAATCATGTCACTATGCAGAAGTTTTTGAATTCTTTGATAAATTTTTGTACCTAATGTTCAAACCTCCCCAGAATAGAATTCACTGGACTTGTGTTTAACTTTTTAGGCTGCTTTCTTATGGCCTATACTATTAGTGCCATCGTAGAATTTTTCCATATACTAAGTTTGTAAAGTGCAATTTGCTATTCCTATTTTACACTTCTCTGTAACGCCTTCTGAGAGATTGTGACTTGGAGTAGCTTACCTGAAAATTATGGTAATTAGCAAACTTGTCTAATATAATTTATTCTAATATACTTAAATTTTTTTTTCTTACATCAGTTTATAATATTTACCACCCTTAACAAATGTTCTGATGTTCATTTCAGCAATCTGTGCTTAAGGTCAGTAATATATGTAGACAAAAAAAGTTTTTAAGACCATTTAGATGTCTTTAAATTTTTTTTACCCACAAATAATTATAATTGACATGATAGCTTCTATGCCCTTGAATAATAGAATTTTTACTCTTTATCCTTACGCTTTGGGCCTTCATTTTCTGAAGAGGAACAGAATATATTTTTGAACAAGGCTCCTAATTCCATAATGTGTATTGTGACTTCATAAATTTTGTAAATCTAGTAAGGTATATTCCACGAAAATCTATAATTCCCCAAAATAACTACATTGATTTCATAAAATTAATAATGTATACGATGAACATTTCCACCATTATCCTTTTGTAGGGACATCAATATTTTATTCATTTCTAAGAGAGAGACTTAAAAATCAGGGTTTTTACTTTTTGTATTCTCAATAAAATGCTTTTTAACTATCTGAATAATAAACCTAGACAAGTCATCTTCTAGGCAGAGGCCTCACTTCATTTCTACTTTAAAATTACAGTTTTAATATCTATTCATACTTTATAATGTACCTCCAAGGGCTGAGTTCTCCAGAAGAAAAGCCAAGGACAAAATGGGCCCTTAATTATTAAATATGCCTCATACATAGTTCATAGCTAATCTGACTTATCAAGGATTCAAAAATTGCAAGTGCTTTTTTTTAGAACATGCCATTCTAATTGTAATTCCATGAACTTTGGTATAAAACATTGCAACCATCTCTGTGAGTTAAACTGCCATTAGCATCACAACATATGAATATAACTTTTTTCAAAACCCAGAGAAGATTTGTCATTTGTGATTTAGCATTTCTTTTCTTTGCTTCTCAGACCCACAGAGTACTTCTCACCTGATCTGAGATTAGCACCATTATTTTCCTTTTTGGTTAAACAAAATCTAAGTCACAGTATTTTAAAAGATTCTCTGAAAAAAATTTTTTTGAATTTTATTTTATTTATTTTTTTATACAGCAGGTTCTTATTAGTTATCCATTTTATACATATTAGTGTATATATGTCAATCCCAATCTCCCAATTCATCCCACCACCACCACCCCCCACCATGAAAAATATTTCTACCAAAAGGGGCATGGTGGTCTTTAGTGGCCACAGTAGCAGAGATGAATTTATCAGATGGGCGAGTCAAACTTTGAAAGGCTCAGAGGAAAAAGCTGTGTGCCCATGGCCAGGTGAGTCAAAACACTCAAAGCCTCAGCTTCATCATCATCAAATTGAAAGTGGCACTAAGTAGCTTAGAGGCTGATAGGATGAGGTAAGATGATTTGTGAAAGCGCCCAAGAATACTTGGGACTTACTATTGTTGAATCTTGAACCTGGTATAGGCACACTGATAATGAAGCACTGGAGGCAGGGGAAATGAATTCAAGCCTAGATAGTGCTCACAGGTTCAAACTCTTGACATTGGGAGAGCAACATAATACCTGGAACAAAGCAGAGAAATCCTGGATGACAGGGTGACATGTGAGAAAGCAGAGGAGGTCTAATAACAAAATAATAAAGACACATACTAGGGAGTGTCAACTGAAAAGTAATGCACAACCTAAAAGTTGAGAGTTTTATTTTATTCAGCAGACATACTGAGGACTTAAGCCCAGGAGGCAGCCAATCAGATAGCTCTGAGGGACTGTTCCAAAGAGGTAAGGGAGGAGTCAGGATATATAGAGTTTTTGAAAACAAACAAACAAACAAAAAAACCAGTTAGTCAGAACATCAAAAGATTACTGTTAATTAAAGAAAATCCAGACATCTCAAGTTAATGCATTTAGCACTTTTCTATGTAAGGGAAGATGCAAGAGTCTGGACTCATTGAAATCATTTCTTTGATATATACCTTAACTATCTAGGACCACTATTCTGCTTTCTCCATCCTGAATCCCCTCATGGGGTAGGGGGTTAGGGGCAGCATGGCTGCAGTGGCTGATGGCTTGATGGCTGCAACATCCTTTGTTTACTGATATGGCAGTGACAGTCTTTGTCCAAAGGGGTCATCCAAAAGACACAGTCTACCCAAATATAGTTTTTTTAACTTAAAACAAAAGTTTCTCTAAATATTGTTGTAAAGATTTTTATAGTCTGAAATATACACTATTAAAATCACATTATAATGTACTTAATTTTTATTTTATTACTGCTCAGTGGAAGCAACAAATAAATGTTGAAATCTCAATAATAATGCTATACACATAGAGAACTCTACATTAGAAACTATCCATGTGCTTTAATTTAATGTCACTCTTTCTAGTGTTAATTGTCAAGGTGTAGTATCCAAGAGATAAATCCAGCTTTAACGTGTATTAACCTGACATTTAGCCTTGGTAAACTGGACCTTTAATGGCTAAGGCACCAAGAGAAAACATTCAGTATAGAAAGTAGTGAGGAAACAGTGAAGAGTTATTACTAGGAGAATATAAGCTATAATTAAAACTGCAGCTATTAGGGCAAAGGAGATTCATTTTTGTCATGGAAACATGGTTTTATTAATTCATGTCTTTCAACAGATAAAATCAACCAATGCTCTGTAATTGTCAACATAGAAATGTAGATTTTTTACGTTGTTAAATATTTTTAACAATATTAGCATACAGTATAAACTGTTTTACATAATAGAATACCTCAAAGCTAATAATTGAGTTTGTGCAAAGGTGAGTTCATTTCCTGATGTTTCTGTATCAATAGACTTCTAAAAGACCACACTACACTGCACATATATTATGAAAATAGAGTATTAAGTAGCTATGGTGAGGCAAGAGCAAACCATAAATGGACCAAAAAATCATCAATTACCCCACTACTCTTTCACTCTTTCCTGAGGTAAAAAGAAGCAAAGCCTAACATATTTGCCATGCTAGGAGAATCTAGATTTCAAATGTCTCATTGTCCTGACAAGTACTTCTCTGCTTAGTAAGTTCTCTATGACAATTACATGTTTGGAACACATGGATATTGTATATATATGACAACTGCTACACTGATTTTCTTACTTTTAGGGTTATGTTTTCTATTGTAAAATAAAATGCTGTGTTTATATTCCCTTTATATTTCTGTCTAGTACTGTAAGCCCCCGAAGTCCCAAACTATCCTGAAGATCATTTGTTCTCAATGCCCATTGGGTGACATTTGGCAATGTCTGGAGACATTTTTTGATTGTCACACTCTGTGGGACTGGCATCTATTGAGTAAAGATCAGGGATGATGTTGAACATCCTATAACACATAAGACTGCCTGCCACAATAAATCATTATTTGATTCCAAATATGAATAGTCCCATGCTTGAGAAATCGTGCTGCAGAGTAAACAGTTAAAAATGAAACAAAAATTATCATCATCAACAACAAAAGAAATCTATTTTTTTTTTGCTTGGAGAATAGAATGAACAGGTCAGTTTTCAAGTTAAACAATAATTAGGTTGCCCTATTTTTTAGGAATGGCAATGAGTTCTACTTCTTCCTTATTATCAAGATTTGAGATTGAAGAGGAAACTCTTACCATCAAAAGTAATGAATAGAAATGAGGGAATGAAAAATGGCCATAACAGTGCTACACATGAAAATGTGTGGCATCTAAAGAATCTGTGACACACTTTATTCTTTGCTAAGTGTATGAAACTGTTGCTTTATTTTTCAAGTGTCATTTGAGTTTAATTTTCTCTACATTTAAAGTTCATATCTTGAGATTGCCAAAGCTTCCCAAATCAGGGAAAATTAGTTTAGTCCTTTATTTCATCCTCTGCAGAATCTATAGCTGCAAAATTCTGTCCTCTTTATCAGGAGCAGTTCTTAAAAGGTTTTACCATATTTATACAATGTTTAGACTTGGTAGCTGATGTAAATGATTACATTTTCCCCTCACAACCACACTGACATTCACTTAGCATTGGCTGCAGCTTTTAAATTTATATAATCATATATGCTAACAACCCACAAAGCTATAAAACCTCTTATACAAATCTCAAAGCAGGATACATTAAACATAAATATTATTTTTAGAATCATACCACCATTGCAAATATACTCAAGTGAGGAACTAGCTGGAAATTTGCTTTCATGTATTTTGAGAATCTCAAGATATATTTTTAGAAACTGTAAAAAACTAGGGAAAAATTGTTGCCAGACACACCAAAAGAAGAAAAAAAGGTACAAAATAACTACTTTGAAAAGTTGCCCTTGAAAGTGACATATATACAAGTTCAAAATTGGGACCTATCTCCAAAAAATATTCTAAAAGTTCAAAAATGTTAAAAATTAATTCTTCTTGTCCTCTAATGTAAGTGGGAGCATTTTCTAGCATCTGCCTGTATGTTATTACAGTGGTTTCATGTGCTTTTACATATGTTCACCAAATTTAAATCTATATATATCAGAGAAACATAACTGCCTTTACAGCATTTTAGATCCATTGAGTAATACATTGTTTCAAAGACATGATATTCCCTCATCTGTGAATAATAATATAAGCCCTATTAAAATAGGTATTGAGAAAATAATCCCCAACACACTAGTATAACAAAGGTCAAATGAATAACACTTTTAAATGAAGTTATATTAAATAAAAAACAAAGGAAGGCTAAACTACACATATTCAAAATGTGCCAACCCTGGGCCAGGCAATGCACTTGGTTCTACAGAGAAATGCAAAAGAAAGAAAAAATTATTTATACTTTAAGACAATGTCCATGCTGTTTACGTATCAGTATGCTGCCTAAAAATAAGTTGAGGCTCAAATGTCTTAGGGATTAAATGGTTAGGGGGCTTGCTCTTTGTTAAGTGTGCATGGATCATGGCATAAGACATGCACTTAGCATGGCTCTCTAATTGCAAGATTATCATATTTCAGTATTGATTAATGGAATAATATCCAGAAGCAATTTCATGATATAAAGCAAGAAGACAGAGAATGAATAGTTAATTGCTACTATAAGGGAAAAAATAATTATTTCCAATCTTCTTATTGTCAGAGCCCTAATACTAGGGCTCTAGTAAAGTTTTGTGAGTTGTTAACATATATGAGTATATACATGTAAGAAGCTGCAGCCAATGCTAAATCAATGTCAAACACCACCGTTACAATGCCAGAGGGTCTCTTGAAACTTCTTTGGCTGGACTCAAAAATCTGTGCAATCCTTTGACACTTTCATTGACTCTTACAGCTCTAAGAATATTGAGGCCTAAATATTACTGTTGCAGAACCAGCTAGTTTTAGCTGACCTTTCGTTTCTTAAACTCCAAATAAAATTGTTCACTGGAGAAATCGTCAATAGAATGTTCAAGAAGGCAATGCTTCAAACTTTATTTTCCGTCCAAGGTACTCAATGATCTGTTTCTCTTTTAAGTCACATAGGAGTTTCTGTTAACCTACCTCAACTTTCACATATTTTATCTCACTTTTAAAGAAGTTGAAACAGCTAAACTGAGTGAAAATGGGGCTGGGTCAACACTCTATTTTCAGAAAAAATAAAATTCCCTGCTGCCAAAAATTTTGTATATGTCAGAAATATTCTGCCAACTTTTCACATTTCCAGAGAAAAAGGATAGTATTTTTGATGGTGATGAACATCATCATCTTGGAAAAATTATTATTTTCTAAGCATTACTTGACTAGATGATTGACTTATTCAAAATCTAAATAAGTTTGTTGTTCTAAAATCCCAAGTTTCTTGGCTCATGCTAAGAGACATAGTTGCTTCTTCCAAAGGTTTGATTTCTCCTGAGATGTTTATCACTTGAAATCCTCTTGAACTTGAAGAGTGCACACCACTCAGGTTATCAAAGTCACTGCCCACATATTAAACTGAACCAAATATGGGAAAGTGGCATCCCTCACCCCATTCTATTTGGATCAGCAATCCACCTATATGTCATTTACTTCAAATTATCTCTTTTCATTCCTCCATTAGTTCTGCTAAAGCAGATGGCATCATGTAAGTGTGACTATTTGCTATTGGCATACTATATTCCCTTCTGATGACCAGATGTGTCTTTTGGGCTTCAGTTCTCAAAGGTCTGCATGTTGTTATTCCTTATTCCCTGTATACTAACTAGGTTAAGAGGTCAAAACCACAGAATTAGCAAGAGAATTGTCCCTATCATGCTGTGGAGAAAATAAAAAGAGCTCTTTATATTTCACACAAATTGAAAAACACACCTTATAAAGAGTAAATATCCAGACGGCTAAACAGAGATTTTTGTTGATCTGTTGACGTATGCCTAGAAAAGTTTTCAATGTTTTATTTTATCATTATTCTCCCCTGCCCATGGACGTTGCCCACCGACTGTAAGAACAAAAAAGATAAGACCCACATTTACCAAAAGAATTTTTAAATTTCAAGTAGAATGTATTTTTTAGGGACAAAATAATGAAAAAGGCTTGTTCATAGGAGTCACTTAGTTGCATGCTCACATCTTTCCATGACTAAATTTTAGAAATGTAAAAAGATGTATATTTTTGCAGAAAAATTAGCCTTATCTCTTCAATAGTCATTTACATTTTAAAAAACTTAATGTTAATTAAAAGGGATTTATCAGACATAAAAATCAGGAACAACAGGTGGCCCTGGATTAGAAACTGGCTTATGCAACTCATTCAAGTTTTATTTTGTTTTGTCTATTTTCTCTAAACAGAAACCAAAAAAACTAAAGACGCTGGTAGTTGCAGAAGAATGTGAGCCTAAAAGATGGTTGTTGTAGGATGAAAGAAATAACAAATGGTTCATATGCTCATAGGGATGATCCAATCAATGGGAAGGAAAAGTGGATGATTTAGGTTAGAGTAGGAAAAGTTGCTGAAGGGATGCTCTTGAATAAGGAAGAGAAATCTGGTACACATGTGAAAAGTTTGGTCTTAGCAGAATGGAGAGATCATCCATTCCATAGGTACAGAGAAAAAGATGAAGGTAAATTTCTATGTCTATTTTACCAGAATAAAAAACACAATTGGAAATGTCAATAGAATTTCATGAAAACAATTAATTTGAGAAAAAGAGTTGACATCTTGTAAAATTTAGTTTTCACACTAAGAAGAGAGTTCTATGGAAAGAAATTGGTTGGTGTGGCAGTGGAAACGCAAATCATTTCTCTTCTTTATTTTTCAATGAAAGAGAAAGCTTAGTCATCACTTGGAAGCATGGATGAGAAGGCAATACTGGATGCTGGAAGGGAAAGAAGTTTTTTGAGAGAGTGGCAAAGTGCCTGGACCAGGCAATGTTATAGGACTCTTGGGCAGCACAAAAGACTGACTTGAGCTTAATGAACCTGAATTTAGAATGATTCTTGTCATCATGACCAGATGATTTTCAACAACCACACTCAAAAAAAATATGTGATGGATTATAATTTAGGTAAGAAAGACTATACAAAACTAAAATAGGCAGATCCACACTAAGAAATATGGCCTTTGCCTTATTAAATGGAGTGGTGAGTAAATGCCCATGTGTATGTTTTCATTAAAATGTTTAAATATAGGTACATTATTTTTAAGATCTCTTGTTTTAACTAAAGTTTTCAATTGATGACCATATACATTGAGAATTTTCTTGAATAAACAAGCTTCAGGAAAATTCAAGATATATAAGTTTAAAATATAAAACTTAATGAGTAGTCAGACAAGAATAATCTTTTATTTATACTACCAATAGACTACTAGAAGCTGTATTTTAAAATATTATTTATATTAGTAATATAAGTGTAAAAGAGATTGGAATAGACATAATAAAAGAAATATTGGGAAAACTACTACAAAACTTCAATAACAAAACTAAATTCAATGTCAAATGAGACAGAATTTTCCTTAGAGTGAAAACTAATTTTACAACACGTCAACTATTTTTCTTAGGTTAATTGCTTTCATGAAATTCTATTGGAGTTTCCAATTGTGTTTTTTACTAGTTTTTTTTTATTGTGGTAAGATATACATAACAGAAATTTTACCACTTTAATCATTTTTATGTGTACAGTTCTGTGGCATTAAGTTCATTCACATTGTTGTGCAACCATCACCATAATTCATCTCCACAACTTTTGCATATTCCTCAACTGAAACTCTGTCCTGAAGTCCCTGGAAACCATCATTCTCTTTCTCTCTCTATGAATTTGACTACTCTAGGTACCTCATATAATTGGAATCATACAATCCTTTTGTGATTGGTTTATTTCACTTACCATCATGTCTTCAAGACTCATCCATGTTGTAGCATGTGCCATATTTCCTTCTTTTTAACAGCTGAATAATATTCCATTTTATGTGTATACCTCATTTTCTTTATCCATTCATCAACTGATAGACATTTGGGTTGCTTCCACATTTTGGCTATTGTGAAGAGTGCTTCTACTAACATGGGTGTACAAATACCCGAGTTCCTGCTTTTGTTTCTTTTGGATAAATACTTGGAAGTAGAATTGGCAATTGTGTTTTTCAAAACATAAGAAATAGTTCTAATGTTAATCTAAAACAATTAAGAAACAAGGATGTATACACAAGAAATGTGTATAAAAAGGGTTATACTGGAAACTGGAAATAAACGTTAAAGCATATTATAGAACTATAGTAATTAATCAAAATATATATCAGGGGCAAGGAAAGATATATAAATGTGGCAGAATAATAGAAATAGAATATAAACTTTAAACACAAGTTTTTAGCCATCAGGGAAATGCAAATCAAACCACGATGAGATACCACTTGACACCTGCAATGATGGCTATAACAAAAAACACATATAATAACAAGTATTTGCAAGGATGTAAAGAAATAGGAACCCTGATACCCTGCTGGTGGGAACATAAAATGGTGCAGTCACTTTGAAAAACTAACACCTCCTTAAAAGGTTACACATAGAGTAACCATATGAGCCTGCAATTTCACACTTAGGTATATCCCAAGTAAAACAAAAACATATTTTCACCCCAAAAATTGTACAGGAATATCTATAAGAAGCATTATACTAGTAGACAAAAAGTAGAAAACCTCCAAATGTTCATCAACTGATGAGTAGATAAATAAATGTGTTATACCTCCATAAAGGAAGATTATTTGGTAATAAAAAGTAATGAAATACTGATACATGCTACAACATGGATGTCCCTTCAAAACATTCTAAGAAGCCAGTCACAACATAATGTATGATTCCATTCATATGAAATATAAAGAATAAGCCAATCTCTAGAGACAGAAAATGGATTAGTGGTTGCTAAGGGCTAGTTGAGGTTTGGGGGAAATGATGAGTGACTGTTGAAGGGTATGGGGTTTCTTGTTGGGGTAGTGAAAATGTTTTATTGATTGTGGTGTTGGTCGCACAACATTGTGAATATACTCAAAACCATTGAATTGTTCATGTATGGGATGTGAATTATCTTTCTTTAAAGCTGTTAATCAAAAAAATAACTTTAATATTTGAAAAATGAAATACCTAATCAAAAGGGAAAACTAACTTATATTTCTAGGTAATTGATCTTTTAAATTTGAAATAAACATTATTTTGAATTGTTCCCATTCACAAACAAATAGATGCCCATGAAGTATTAGACCAAATCTGAGATGAAGGGGTATATGACAGGGAAATACTTTTTAAATTAATGTCTGGAGAAAGTCACAAAGAAAATTATCAATAAATTTGACCATATGCACTTTGTAAAAGTCTTCTTTGAAGTATTACGTTAACATATATCAAGAACCTTATAATCATTCATATCATATTATCCCAGTAATTCTACTTCTAGTTGTAAATTCTAATAAAAGAATATAACTCATAAGCAAAAATATATGCAAGCTCACTTTCATTATGTAATTATTTGTGATGGTAAAATAGTAAAAAAAATAAAAATAAACTTACCCGTAAGTTATTTAAGTAAATTATATCATATTTACTTAGTTAATAGATTATTATTATTTAATAGATTACTAAGTAGCTACTAGAAGCCATACTTAAGTTTTAAGGACATGGGATAAAACTGACATTTTAATGATAAGTGGAAAAATACACAATTGTATATAAACTATTTATTTTGCAAAGATAGAAAATGAGAAAATTATAACAGTGAAAACAGTGGTTGACTTTGATTAATAGGATTTAGCTACAAATTTTTCCCTACTTTATTCTATTTTTCTATCGTTTCTAAGTTTTTACAATAAACAATGAAATAAATAAATAATTAAAACAATATTTATAATTTTTAGAATTGTTTTAACTAGAATCATGCCAGTACATGGTAAGCATATAAGATTCTAATGTAATTTTGATTACAAAAAATTTATTTAGGCAGCAATATACAAGAAAAGATGAAAAAGAGGATGATGATCAGGGGTATCTTCTACAGGTTTAAGAATTTTTCTACAATCTTTTTTCAATTTTATCTAATTTTCTAAAAGTTTTAAATTAAGTATATCAATTTTCATATTTTACCTTAAGATGTAAATTTTATCTAGAAAAATTAAAATATGTGCTTAGCCCATGGTAGGAAGGAAAACAAAAATGGATGAATGATTCATTTTTTTCTCTATATTTTCCATATTTGCCAAGAAAGACCTCTCTTCTGAGGTTTATATTGCCTAAATGTCTAAGATGTGAATGACTGTATCTAATTATTTGCCATAGAAAGAGTTTTATGACCTATGAGTAGTAAAATCACAGGGGAAAGGTTATAGATAGAGGCATAAAAGACAGAAATAGCAAAGAAATTGAAGAAGATACCTTATACCAGAGAATATAGGCACCATCAAGATCAAACGGTTTATCAAAGAGAGATGTATAAGTGCCCAAGACAGACCTCATCTACTTTAGTTTCACCCTAATATATCCCACTTAATACAAACTTGTTAAGCAAAGATCATGATTATAACACCTGAGAAATCATTATAGTGAATGGGAGCATAATATATTTAGAATAACACTTAGTAATAGAAAATGATAATGACCAATAATTAGCATGCATTTGGCATAGATAAAACCTATAATGATCATTTTAATTAAGCAGGTACAACATAGCTTATAGTTTTAAATTTCCTTAAGGGATTCCCCCAAGGATCCTTGGAATAGTATAATAAACAACAGAGGTCTCCTTTTAGTCATAATTTTAGAAAGCATAATTTACTACTCCCTAAATTAAATGGCTAGCCACATGGGCAAAGAGTGGAAAATGGACAAATTGGTTGGGTGCATTTTTACTGTATATTAAAGCCTCCTGTCAATGTGTACATAGGTGGAGTTTTTATAGACATAGGCAAAACTACAATTTTTATTACACTTTAAAGCATGAGTACCAAGACAAGCAGACAGTTTAATGACTTCCCAATCTACATCAAAATTACTAAAAATACTATGATTTTGAAATAATACAATCTCTCAGGAAGAAAGGCAGAATAAGGGGGCATGTGTTTCCATCCCTAAGGAACTCTCAAATATCCAATTATACTGTCTTCTACTAGAACGATAAAGACAGAAAAGAAAGAAACAATGTCTGGTCTATTTACCATCAAATGTTAACAAATGTTCAATACCCAGAAAAATTTTTCAGATAAAATATGAGCACAATATAATATTGTATGGCAAATGTATTTTACTGCACAGATGGCTCACAGAAGATTACTGAAGATGGTTTGGAGATTTACTATACACACGTAAGTTAGGGTCTTTAAAATGAGGCAACGCAAGAGAAGAAATTAAACAATAAAATGAACAAAGTAGGTATAGAAAAACGTGCTATCATAAAGAAAATGAGAGTAGACATGAAACAGGAGAACAATATAATTTGAAGCATCATCTTGTTCTAAAATAATGATGACACATATCACTACGACTTAGGTTGACAATATTGAAGCTATATTAATAGATAACAGCAAATGAAGATTAATGAGTAAGTAATCATTCAGCTTATTAAATTAATAAATTGCTACATCATGGTATGATCACTAAGAATGATTTAATGATACAGATGTATTTAACCACATTGGATATAGTGCTTCAAATATGTGGTAGGAGTTTTACTGTCTTAAACACAGTTGTCTTTTTTAAATTAAGTAATTGTCTTGAGAAATTAAGAAACATGTTCCATTTAAGATGATAAAGCAGTACAAAAAGTCCCTAATAAAGATCACAGGTAATATCCTAGTGATTAACGAGGCAGTTAGTCACACAGGCATCCTATTTAAGGTCCTCTGATAAAAAGTAACTATATAGTCTTTTAAAAATTTATGAAAATGATATGGTGTTTTCCACCTGCTTCATTGTTTGCATTGTCAATTTAAAATCATATTCATTATGTATTCAAGCATTCCTATTTACCAGCTGTCTGGCTAACAAATTTCTCCATAAATATGGGGTTTTTTTGTTGTTGTATTGTACACAGCAAAATTGAAACCAAATCATTATGTAGTTAATGCATACAAACCCAGATATTTAAGGACCCTAACTACACAGAAAAGGTTGATATATAATTTTAATATTTCATTGTTTAAAGTAGATCAATTTATTTAATGGAAATACATATTCATAAGAAATTAAGAGAGTGTGGATGTGCGTTAAAGGAAAAGCAATAGTCAATTTCTTGATTCACTATACTCACACACCTAACCATTTCCATCTCCCATAGGTAACAACTGCTAACAATATCTTATCTAGACTTTGACTTATATATGTATATATGTATATTTAGAGGAATAAAAATCATATAATCATTTTCATTTACTGTATTTTATTGTACCCTATGGTTATACAATAATTGGTTTAACTGCTTTCTTAGAGTTTTAGATAAACCCAGTTTTGCATTATAAATAATGCTTCAATGAACATCTTGCTATAAATTTCTTTGGATAATTGTGCAACTTCATCTGTAAAGAAGTTAAAATGGAATTTCTTCAACAATTTTTATGCATTTATAAACATTTTATATGCACTGCCAAACCGCCTTCCAAAATGATTGTACCAATTTTTATTCTTATCATTTTTCCAAACCCTTAAAATTTTCTCTGCTTTCACTCTACAATTTTCATATGACACAGTGACCACTTTAAAATGTAAATCTGTCAATTCCCTACTTAAAATCTTCCAATATTTCCCTACTGTATTAGTTTGTGGGGCTGCCAACAGAATATTACAGACTGGGTGGCTTAAACAACAGAAATTTATTTTCTCATAGTTCTGGCGGCTGAATGTCCAAGAAGAATTCTGGCAGCACTGGTTTCTGGTGAAACCTTTCTTCTTGGCTTGCTGAAGGTCACCTTCTCATTTTATCCTCATATGGACTTCCCTCTGTGTGTGCATGAGAGATCTTTGGTGTCCTTTCCTCTTTTTAAAAGGAGACCAATCCTATCAGATTACAGTCCCACTCTTATGACTTCATTTAATCTTAATGACCTCCTTAAACTTCAGTTATATAACTAGTAAGTCCTGGGATGTAAGGTACAGCATGGTGACTGTACTTAACAATGCTGTATTATATATTTGAAAGTTGCTAACAAAGTAGATCTTAAAAGTTCTCATCACAAGAAAAAAATGTATGACTATATGTGATGATGGATGTTAATTAACTTTATTGTGGCAAACATTTTGCAATATATACATATATTGAGTCATTATATTGGACACCTAAACTACTACAATGTTATATCTATTATATCTAAGTAAAAATCAACGTACAATACAACTATTCTGAGGCTGTGAGGAAGCCTAAGCCATGAGAAGAAACCATACGTAGGCATTTCAGTTAATAGTTCCAGCTAAGCCTAGCCTTCAAGTATTCCCAGCTGAGGCACCAGACATGTGAATGAAGAAACCTACAGATGATTCTCCAGCTGTGAGAGTCTCCTCTAGCTATCTGAGAAATGGCAGCTGATGCCCTAGACATCGTGAATCAGAGATAAACCATCTCTTCTGTATTTTGTCTAAATCCTGATGCAGAGAATCCATAATGAGAGTAAAATAGTTGTCATTTTATGTGACAAAATTTTGGAATGGTTTACACACAAATTTGGATTGTTAACTAGAATGCTTTAAATACAGTTTAACTTTATTTTTTAACTTAGATCACTCTAGATCATTGGCTGCAATGGCAGATGAGGAAGACCTTGAGCTCACCTTCTCCCATGGGCACACCAAAATTACAAGTATTTACGGAGTAGCTATTAAAGAGTTTCTTTTAAAGAAACAAGGGCTCCAAGCCCACCTCAGGCTCCCCAGCCCCAGGATCCTGCACCAGGAAGATGAGCCCCACAATGTTTGGCTTTCCAGGACAGTGGAGCTTACTTTTCAGAGGCCCAGATGGCTGTGGTAAATAGACACACCACTCTTAAAGGGCACATGCAATATTGCAAATGTTCCAGGACCCAGGGCAGAAACAATAATTTCAAAGGTGCCTGGCTCAGACCCACCTGTGATCTTAGAGAACCTCCTGGAGAGGCAGGAGGCAGTAGGGACTCAGCCCAGGGACATAGACTCTGGCAGCAGCCATTTTGGGGAGCTCAGCCCACTATGGGGACACTGCTGCTGGCAAGTGCATTTTGGAAATCCTCCCTCTACCTTATTAGTGATGGGACGCAGACACGCCCACCAGCCAGGCAGCACCAGTCCTGGGTCACCCCAGGCCAAGTTGTTAGCTAGGCAGGAAACAGCCTCACCCACAGCAAGCCAGCTGCTGTCGGACCTCCTAGGCACAAGCAGATCCAGGACATGGACCTGCCTACCAGCAGGTCAGCACTAGTCCAGGGACCCAGCCTCACACATTAGTGGGCAGGCACCAGCCCTGGGGACTGCCTGGGCACTGGCTCCACCTACCAATGGGCCAACAGTAGCTCCAAAACCATCTCAGCCACACAGTAATCCATGTCAAGACCAGGCAAGACACACTAGTAAGCTGGAACTAGCTCCAGGACACCTGGACCTGAAGCCCATCACCCAGGATCTGGTTCCACCTACGAGTGGGCCAGAACTATTCCCAGGAAATTCAGGGGCTCCACAGCCAGTTGCCTCATGACCTGGCTCTGCCCACCAGTAGGCAGGGCCTGGCAACCAACAGGACCGGGAGCCAGCCATACCTAACAGCAGGCCCACAGTAGTGAGCCCACACAACAGAAGGACACATGTAGCCCACACAGAGGGCATGCCTAGAGCATGTAGCTCTGGTAACCAGAGGGCAGTGTGCTGCTGGGCCCCATAGGATGTCTCCTAAAAAAGGAAACTTCTCCAAGATCAGGAAACATAAACACCCTACCAAATACGTAGAAATAAAAACAACAAATTAGGCAAAACGTGTTCAAACAAAGGAAAAAGATAAAACCCCAAAAGAAGAACTAAGGGAAGTGGAGATAAGCAAGCTATCCCATAAAGAGTTCAAGGTAATGATCATAAAGATGCTCAAAGAACTCAGGAGAAGAATGGATGAACACAGTGAGAAATTTAACAGGGAATTAGAAAATATAAAGAAGAACCAAACAGAGCTGAAGAATATAATAACTGAAATAAAAACTACACTAGAAGGAGTCAACAGTAGATAAGGTGATACAGAGGAACTGTGAAGCGAACTGAGACTGAATATAGGAAATCACTCAAGATGAACAGAGAAAAAGAAAAAATAAATTTAAAAAATGAGGAAATTTAAAAGACCTCTGTGACAACATCAGTTGTACTAACACTTGCATTATAGGAGTCCCAGAAAATGAAGAGAAAAAGAATAGGGCAGAGATCATATTTGAAGATAATAATAGCTGAAACCTTTCCTCCAGGTCCAGGGAACACAGAAAGTCCCAAACAGGATCAACCCAAAGAAGACCACACTAAGACACACTGTAATTAAAATGGCATAAATTAAAGATAAAGAGAGAATACTAAAAGCAGCAAGGGAAAAGCAACAAGTTACATACAAGGGAACTCCCATAAGGCTATCGGCTGACTATTCAGCAGATACTCTGCAGGCCAGAAGGGAGTGGCGCTATATATTTAAAGTGAAGAAAGGGAAAAACCTACAGCCAAGAATGCTCTACCCAGAAAGGCTTTCATTCAGATTTGATGGAGAGATCAAAAGTTTTACAGAGAGGCAAAAGCTAAAAACGGTCAGCACCACAAAAATCAGCTTTACAAGAAATTTTAAAGGGACTTTTCTAAGTGGAAAAGAAAAGGCCACAACTAGAAATATAAAAATTACAAAAGGAAAAATCTCATTGGTAAAGGCAAGTATACAGTAAAGGAAGAAATCAACCACGTACAAAGCTAGTAGGAAGGTTAAGAGACAAAAATAGTAAAATGATCTATTTCCACAATAAATCGTTAAAAGATACTCAAAACAAAAAGACGTAAAATATGATGTTAGAAACAGTAATTATGAGGGGAGAGGAGTAAAAAATGTAGGGCTGTTAAAATGCATTTGAAATTAAGAGATCATCAACTAAAATAATCACACACACACATATATATATATTTGTATATAAACCTCATGGTAATCACAAACCAAAAATCTATTATAGATACACAAATACAAAAGAGAAAGTAATCCAAACATAAACTAAAGATAGTCATCAAATCACAAGGGAAGAGAACAAAAGAAGAAGAAAGGAACAAAAAAGAACTACACAAACAACCCCAAAACAATTTAAAAACTGGCAATAAGTACATACCTGTCAATAATTACTTTAAATCTAAATGTACTAAATGCTCCAATCAAAAGACATAGAGTGGGCTGAATGGATACAAATGCAAGTTCCATATATATGCTGCCTACAAGACTCATTTTATATCTAAAGACACACACAGACTGAAAGAGAAGAGATGGAAAAAGGTATTCCATGCAAATAAAAACCAGAAGAAAGCCAGGATAGCAATACTTATATCACACAAAATAGATGTTAAAACAAAGACTGTAACAAAAGACAAAGATATTACATAATGATCAAGGACCAACCTAAGATAAAGCAATTGTAAATATATATGAACCCAACATAGAAGCACCTAAATACATGATGCAAACATTAATAGACCTAAAGGTAGAAATCGACAGTAACACCAACCATATAGGGACTTTAACATCTCACTTACATCAATGGACAGATTATCCAGATAGAAAATCAGGAAGGAAACACTGGCCTTAAATGACACATTAGATCAAATGTTCCATATATACATGGCACATTCCACCCCAAAGCAGCAGAATATACATTCTTTTCAAGTGCACATGAAATATTCTCCAGGATAGATCACATGCTAGGTCACAAAACAAGTCTCTGTAAATTTAAGAAATTGAAACATATCAAGCATCTTTTCTGACTACAACCCTATAAGACTAGAAATCAACTATAAGAAAAAAAATTGCAAAAGCACAAACACGTGGAGGCTTAACAATATGCTACTAAACAACCAATGGATCACTGAAGAAACCAAAATAGAGATAAAAAAATACTTGGGGAGCAATGCAAACAAAAACAACAATCCAAAATCTATCGGGTGCAGCAAAAGCAGCTCTAGGAGGGAAGTTTATAGGGATACAAGCCTAACTCAAGAAAGAAGAAAAATCTCAATTAAACAACCTAACCTTTAACCTAAAGGAACTAAAAAAAGAACAAGCAAAACCCAATTTTAGAGAAGGAAAGAAATCATAAAGATCAGAGCAGAAATAAATAAGATAGAGACAAAACAAATAGAAAAGATCAATGAAACTAAGAGTTGGTTCTTTGAAAAGATAAATAAAATTGATAAATCTTTAGCCAGACTCATCAAGAAAAAAAGAGGGCCCAAATCAATAAAATCAGAAGTGAAAAAGAAGTTACAACTGATACCACAGAAACACAAAGGATCATAAGATATTACTACAAACAATTTTATACCAATAAAATGGATAACATAGAAAAAAATGTACAAATTCTTAGAAATGTACAATCTCCCAAGACTGAATCAGGCAGAAATAGAAAATGTGAACAGACCAATTACCAATAATGAAATAGAAGTAGTTAATTAAAAAAAAAAAAAATTCTCAACAAACAAAACTCCAGGACCAGATGGCTTCACAGGTGACTCCCACCAAACATTTAGAGAAGAGTTAATATCTATCCTTTTCAAACTATTCCAAAATATTGCAGAGGAGGGAATGCTTCTGAACTCCTTCTACAAGGCCAGTAATCACCTTGATACCAAAAACAAATATATCACAAAAAAGAAAGTTATAGACCAATACCACTGATGAACATAGATGCCAAAATCCTCAACAGAATATTAATAAACTGAATTCAACAATACATTAATAGGATCAAACACCATGATCAAGTGGGATTTAGCCCAGGGATGCAAGGATGGTACAATATTCATAAATCAATCAATATGTAACAACACATTAATAAATTGAAGAATAAAAATATGATCATCTCAATAGATGCAGAAAAAACTTTTGACAAAATTCAACATTAATCTATGATAAGAACTCTCAACAAAGTATGTATGGAGGAACATATCTCAACATAATAAAAGCTATATATGAGAAGCCTACAGCTAAAATATACTCAAGACTGAAAAGCTGAAAGCATTTTCTCTAAGATCAGGACCAAGATAAGGATGCCTACTCACAGGAGTTTTATGCAACACTGTATTGGAAGTGTTAGCCACAGCAATCAGAAAAGAAAAATAAATAAAAGGAATATAAATTGGAAAGTAAGAAGTAAAACTATCACCATTTACAGATGACATGATACTATACATAGAAGATCCTAAAGTTGCCACCAAAAAACTACTAGAGCTCATTAATCAATTCGGTAAAGTTGCAGGATACAAAACTATATACAGAAATCTGCTGCATTTCTATACACTACCAACGAAGTATCAGAAAGAAAAATTAAGGAAACAATCCCATTTACTACCACATCAAAAAGAATAAAATATCTAGGAATAAATCTACCTAAGGAGGCAAAAGACTGGTACTCCAAAAAATATAAGACACTGATGAAAGAACTGAAGATGACACAAACAGATGGAAATATATACAGCATTCATGGTTTGGAAAAATTAATATTTTTAAAATGACCATACTACCCAAGGCACTCTACAGATTCAATGCAATTCCTATCAAAATACCAATGGTATTTTTCACAAAGCTAGAACAAGTAATTCTAAAATATATATGGAAACACAATAACCCCGAATAGCCAAAGTAATCTTGAGAGAGAAGAATGGAGCTGGAGGTATCATGCTTCCTGACTTCAGACTATAAAACAAAGGTACATTAGTCAAAACAGTATGTTACTGGCACAAAAGCAGACACATAGATCAATGGAATGGAATAGAAAGCCCAGAAATAAAACCACACACTTATAGCCAATTAATCTACAACAAAGGAGGCAAGAATATAATGGGGAAATGACAATCTCTTCAATAAGTAGTGCTGGGAAAACTAGACAGCTACATGTAAAACAATGTAATGAGAACATTTTCTCACCCCATATAAAAAAATAAACTCAAAATGGATTAAAGACCTACATATAGACTGGAAACCATAAAGCTCCTGGAGGAAAACAGGCAGAACACTCTTTGACGTCGATTGTAGCAATATATTTTTGGATATGTCTTCTAAGGCTAAGGAAATAAAAGCATAAATAAGCAAATGGGACCTAATTAAATTTAAAAGCTTTTGCACAGCAAAGAAAACCATCGACAAAACGAAAAGACAACCCACTGAATGGGAGAAATTATTTGCAAATGATATCACCAATAAGGGATTAATATTCAAAATACAGAAAGAGTACATACAACTCAACATCAAAATAAACAAACAACCTAATTAAAAAGTAGGCAGAAGGTCCAAATAGACATTTTTCCAAAGAAGACACACACATGGGGAACATTCACGTGCAAAGTTGCTCAAAATCACTAATCATCAGGGAAATACAAGTCAAAACCACAATGAGATATCATCTCACACCCGTCAGAATGGCATTAAAAAGACAATGTACAACACGATAAATATAACTAACACTGCTCTATGGTATATCTGAAGGTTATTAAAAGAGAGTATATCATTAATTCTCATCACAAGCAAAAATTATTTTTTCTTTTCTTTAATGCTATATCTATATGAGAGGATGTTTACTAAACTTATTGTGGCAATCATTTCACGATGTATGTAAGTTGTTTGACACTATGCTGTACACCTTAACCTTGTATAGTGCTGTATGTCAATTATACCTCAATAAAACTGGAAGAAAATAATGTTTCTTTATATATAAAGAGAAAGCCATGTTGAAAAAATAAGTCATCTAACTTTTAGGCCAATATTGTGCCACCACTGCTTCAGTAGTTGACTTTGCATATTGAAATATCATAACTGTAGGTACATGACCCAAGAGTGTCTAGTCCTGTTTTGATGATGGGTTTATCAAAATATAATTCTAAGTTTTAATTCTACCTTTGATTTTTCTATTTCTTACTCTGCTTTGAAATTTATCAAATTCTAGGATCTTTAAGGGTCACAACGACAAAGGAATACTCTTACTTGAAGTCATTGGCCAGCAAATTACAAAAGATGATAAAGGGGAAAAAATTAAAAGTTAGCAAAATGAGAGTAAAACAAAGTTTCAGTGTTAAAATCACATTTTTCCCATTCTTGAAATGTTATGATAAACCCGTCCTCTGTCGCCTCTCCTTTTACTCCCTCCCTCTATCACTTCCTTTCCTCTCCTCTAATCTTTCCCCTCCTCTCTCTCCCCATCTGCTCTTTATTTATAGTAGCATGTATTATTTAATGTAGAATATTTCACATGAATCTTGTATTGCCATTTGCTGAACACTTTCTCTACATTGGTGACTGACACACGTTATCTTACTTAATATCTACAACCCTCTGAGTTTGTAACTTAAAAATTCCTAATAAGAGTGTGTGTGTGTGTATTAAGATCTTGACACTGTGCCAAATGCTTTATGTGCAATACTTCATTTAATCCTTGCAGTAATCCCACAAGGTTGGTACTATCATCAACTATTTTGGAGGAAACTAAGCCTATCAGTTGATGAATAAACTGTCTGACTCCTGTAGTAAATTCCACAACAAAGATGTAGTTTCAGTACTGTTTGATTTCAGAGTTCTGGTTCTTAACTACTGTAATTCTCTCCTGAATCTCACTAAAGGAAGGTTTAGCATTATTGTCAACCTAATTTGAAAGAAGTCACACAGTAAGTAACTGACAGAGCTAGCTAGCACTTCTTACAAATAGTAAAAAGTATTTCTTCATAACATGCTATATTAATTCCTTGACTATCAAAAAGTCACTATAAAACTAAAATGTGTACTGTATACTTCTTACCATCAGAAGTGTATAGTCTGATTGTGAAGACTGGTAGATACAAAGGATTTCACAGATTATAGGGGTGAATTTCTAAGTCACTGAATTTTAATCTCCCCTCCACTGACTTTCAATTCTAACTTGTAGTTACCTTCCACTGCCATATCATGTGGCTGACCAGATTGTGTGTGACGTTCTCTGTGCAGCACCAGGAGGAGGTCCTGTCTTGATTTTATCTATTATTTATTTATTTCTGTATTTTATTCAATTTTATAAAATAACTTATTTGAGGAATAGAATAAACCATACATGGAGAAAATAAAGACAAACTTAAATTTAAAATTACGTATAAACTATACTCAGAGGAAGATTTAGACTGAAATAGTTAAGTGGAAAATCCAGCAATTTTAATTTTTGAATTGTACCCCTATTCTATCTTGGGCTTGAGACAGAACTTCCCTTGGACTTATTAGTTATTTCAAAAACATTTATTGAACGTCTTTTGAGATTCACCAGTGAATGAAAGAGGAAAATCAGTGAACAAATGAACCAAGAGGGCAGATACCTGACCTCATGGAATTCCTATTCAAGTCGGTTTAAGAAGTGGTAATCAATAAGCAGAAAAAAATAAATTTAATTAGTGCATTAGAACAGAGAAGTATAAATAAGAAGATTAAAGAATAAGTGGTGTATAATGGGGTGGAGGGCAAAATAAATACTATGGGAGGGAAATAAACAATTTTTACAACATAACACCTTTTATGGATCACCCTGAGGCAAGTTCTCATCACAGTGTCCCTAGAACTTGGGGAGTTCTTTGGTGTTGTTGCTATTCCAGTGATACAGGGAATCACAGATTTTGTCTGAAGGTTGGAAAAAAGTACCTGTGAAGAGTGGCTGTAGGAATATACCAGCCTGAATAATAAGAAAAGGTGACATCTGTTGAGTGCTCATTATGCAACATTGTGCAAAGTTCTGTTAATTATTTTTAAAAATACTTAAAACAAGCCTATGACATAGGCAAATAATACATGCATTTTGCAGATGACTAAAAGGAGGCCAATGGAATCACTGGGGTTACCCAAGGTTAGAAACTTAGTATGTGGAAGAGGAAAGTTTCCTGAGCCATAATGCCTGACACCAACTTTTTAACTACTATTACCTCTCATCTAGATGGGTATATATCTTTATACCCCAGAACCTCTAAGACTCAAGTAAAGAAAGAAATTATTTAGATCTCCAACTAATTATATTATGCTGAAGTGGATGTGGTGATATATGTTCCAGCAGAAGAAGTGTAAAGGTAAAAGTTGTAGGGCCTTTGTCTTGAACCTTCCTTCCTTAATGTGATAGTGGCAGTGGAAGTTACTTTAGCAGTAATGGAACCAGAGTGGTGGTGGGGTAGAAGTAGTAAGGGGTCCTTTTTTTCTCTGAGTACTTCTTTAGGTCTTTTATTTTTAATCAGCTAATGGTGAACAATAGTTCTTTTTAAACAAAATAGTTTGTGTCTCTGCCCATGTGCTTATTTCATTCTATAGGTAGTGTAATAATATTTCAAAATTTATATATGGCAGAAGTTTGGCTTAACAAGCAGGCTGAAAATAGAAGTTCAAAGCTATTTGCATCGGGAAAAAATCAGTAATTTGTATCAAACACAAGGAGATGTTTGTTGGTGAATATGGTCTCTTCATTTTCCTAAGATTAGAGTGTGTATTTTAGAAAGCTCCTCAAATAATTTTCAGGTTGAAATTTGGTGTATGTGAAAGTTTGATGCTCTATCCAAGATGTCTAGGCCAACATCTTGTTATAGACAAATCACTTCACATTTTTCTTTCAATAAAACTTTTCCCATTCGTGAAAAGAAATATATCATCTTCAGATAGAATTTATCAAAATAAGATTATTAGTACATGAAAATATTTAATAATGTAGGAAATGCTCTAGGAGTCAAAAGTGCCCCCAACCCACCTCCCCTCCAGGCACTGGAACAGTATGGCAGTACAATGGAATAAGATTAATCTCTATAACTTGGCACAAAAATCAGTGTCAGAGTCTAACATTTCTAAAACAAAATAGCTCATTCTTATTATTTTAACTGTAATTTTTCTTTGTTTTAGGAATTTGTTTTGGAATTTAATTTCTGCTAAATTAAATGATTTTCTGAATATTTTCATAAGGATATGTAGGATACTCTTAAGAAGAATAATATCAAGATTTATAACAGGAGTGGGAGGGTTGCTTCCATTTTTTTATTCACCCTATCTAAATTTTAAATTCAAGAATATATATTTATTATATAATGCAAACTCTTTATTAAAAGTAAAAGGCTCTTGGATGGAAAACATAGCTCTGACCTGAATTTCTATACCATTATATACAAGAGATTATCATTACTGTGGCTGCCAAGAGTTTCTTAATAAGCAAAGTATATTTAAGATGTTATTATTAGCAACATCTCTGCTGCTCAAGATGCTACTGGCTGAGAAATTAAAGCTTTCTCAGCACCTTTGGCAATGACATAGCATGCTGTTCTTCATGTTCTTGGCCCTTCACGAGTAGAACATATGCCTTGACATGTGTTTCTATAAATATGGTAAGTTGTGCTGTTAGCTACACTAGTGTCTTTTTAAAACTCACATTATATAAAGAGGATTTATCTGGGTTGCAGATGCATTTATTTTTCCAGTTTAAGCATCACAATCTCAAACCCACCTTTCCACATTTCCAGCTCACTCTCTCTAGTACCCAAATTTGAACAATTTTTCAATTCCATCAAGAACTAAAATCCATTAATCCTACAACTTTTCACTAGTTTTACAGAATATTTCCCTCCTTTCCAGAATAAATCATAGGCATTTATTTTATTAATCTTCCTGCAGTCATCTTCAACTCCCTTGAACCTGTTACTTGCAAATCTCGTTCTATTCAGATTTCTATTTTGTACCTGCTCTTTCTGGACTAGTTAGATATAGCTGGACAATCCTACAAAGTAATGCTAAGTCTCTTATTATAAATTCACTTATGTCAAGTAGTCTCTTCCTGTTTGTACATTCATGCTCCATTTCTTAGATGACACTCTTACCTCTACTATTTATGCAACCCTATAATACCTCCAACTCGAGGACGCTTGTCCTAGGAATAACTAGTGTATGCTAAAAATATTTGTTGATGAATGAACCTATATGGTGATCATTTTATGTTTGTTTTGATTTTTGAGTTGTCTTTTCACATTGAATTATCCAAAAAGATAAAAAGAAAAAATTTTGACGATACATTTAAAAAAATATTTTGTGTTTTTTAAATGTTTATTTTTATTTTATTCATTTTATAAATTATCTTATGATTTAGTTGAGTCTGATTTATCTTCTTTCTATTCTATTGTTTTGTTTATGTTGTTATGGCTTTACTCAGTCAAGAGTTTAAGTCAATATTTTCAAAGCTTCTAAAAAATGTTATTTTTATAATGTTGTCTTAATTGAGAGTCAATTCTTTATTTCAGATAGCATTTATAGGCATGTGACACTCGTTAAACACATTAGGCAAATTCACATACAGCCATGATGAAAAAACAAATTCTTTCTTTTTTTAATAAGGTAATGCTGAGTGAGAATAGGAGGTTATTACAGAATGGCAAACATTTGTAAAAATAAATTCCAGGAAAGGAGACCACTTAATTGTCTTTTGACTCATCTACTGAAATAAAGACAAAGAATGTATCTTGAAAGTGGGTGATAATTTTAAAAAATACAATTTATTCTATCATTTCCATTTAGTGGCAAATAAGAAAATAATTCTGATAAGAGCCAGGAAGTGATAACTTACTTTTAATTGTTATGTCTTCTATTGTTATTTATCTCTGTGCTATCAAATTGCTTCCTTAAACCTTGCCAATAACACAATGGAAAAAAGAGAGAACTTTTCCAACAAATAGTTCTCATTTTGCTTTCTGACTTTTCTTCAGAATAAAACAATACGATCTCAGAGTAAATTACAAAATAGTTCCCAGAAAAATATGTCCTATTCAGCTGTAGGCAAATTTTTCTTTCAACTTTGTGTTTAATATACCATAAAGTGCCACAAAATTTGAGAATGCCTGTATAATCTCCCATTTATAGATGCATTTTCCTTTAGAAAAATTGCTATATTGCATGTATCTTATTCCTATTTATATTTTATGTTTTTTTCTAAATGGAAACTGATGAAAACAACACTTTTCACATTTTACTATTTCATTTGTTGAAAGTCATACTTATCAGGTATTGATAATTTGTTAATAATTTTAAGAGCCCACTATAATGAAAAGAAGTAAATTACATAATCAAATCTTTGTGCATGCCACATGAATATACTTTGTATAACATATCTTCAAAGTCTCATATGTTAGAGTAAATATAACAACTCTAAAGACAAACATATAAAACTATGAGAAAGTGACAAGTTATTATTCGTCACGTTTACTTAGCACTGAGATGTATTGGTTATAGGCATGATTGCTGTAAGCAGGGGGAACTAAATCCTAGAGCAGAAAAGAACTGAGTCATCTAATGTTATAATTCGTAAACTTTTAAAGGACATTTGATAAAATGCTATCTTATGTCAAATGTGAACAAACAGACAAAACGAATAGCTGCTATCATGGAAACTTTTCAGTTCAGCTCTGAGTTTAAAAATATTGATTTAACAGCCCTCCTTCTGATTCATGAATATCATCTACAATAAACTTGATAACTGGCTACTGCTTTGACTCCCCCTAATAGGGAACTCCTTTTTCCCATGATAGTTTTCCTTCACCTTGCTAATTACTCTTCATTAGATCTACTAGAGTTTGACTATACCCACTTAAAGTGATATATTTCAAATGTGGTCTCACTGGATTAAAACAGATTTTTTTCTCACTATCCTGAAGACTCTATGTCGATTAATGCAGCCTATACAATCTAAGCATACTTTAACTTTTTGCCAACCACCAAATAATTTATTAAAGCTATGTATCAAAAAATATCCTAATAGTCATAAGGGTCCCCATCTTCCTTACCTTTTTCCATACTACCCCCTGCCCCTATTTTGTTTCATACACTTACATCTAAGTAGACATGGATATAGATTTACATATAGATATGATGTAGTAAATAATCTTTGGAGTAGCTGCCAAAGTCGTGATTCATGCTTTCCTGGAACCATTCTGAAACAAGATGGGGCTCTCGGTGTCCACGTCTGTACTGCTTGACCACACCTCTCTGTGCACAATCAATGATCCATGAGTAAACACTTCACTTAGTTGAGACTCTCGGGACTCTTGACCAGTATTTTTAAGGCAGGATTTGGAAAAGAAGGCCGGCCTCTCTCTGGTGTATCTGCCATGTGATTTCATTCCCTACCCTCTAGGGGAAAGTCACGTCTGGAGGTTTTCTTTTTGGGTGGGAGGATTTAAATTCTGCTCTAGGGAGGAACAGTGGCCAGCACAGAGGTTTCCAAACATCAGACTGCGTGTATTCCCCAACATGAGTTTTTAGTAAAAGCAGCCAAGAGTCACCATTGGAAAAGAAGAACAATGCCACTCTCTTTTACCAGTCTCGGCTCTGCAGCTCATTTGTTAGAAGCAGGATTAATTGAGTGTCAGGTTGGAGAATCCTGCTCTTAATATTTTATGATTCACTGACTCAAGTTCCACAAAGTCCTTGGAAATGACCCTACTAATGTAAAAGACCTTGAGCATAATAAATATGAGATAAAAAAAAGCAAGCTTTGAACCTGGGTGTAACAGGTTCGTTACCTTCCTAAGTGGAGCATGTGAGAGGCATTGGGAGACTTCCAGGCTGCCAAGACTTGGGGTTGGAAAGAGGAAATATAAAGCAAGTCCTGGAATCTTTTAGTACTTTTGCTCTGAAGCAAACAGAGCTGTTGGTGTTTTTAATGGGTTTTTTTGGTTTTTTTTTTAGCTTTTGCAAAAAGGATGGAAATCCAGATTTGATAACATAAAGACAATCAATTTCCCAACTAAAGAGTAATGAAACACAATCTTTCTCAATGATTTACTGAGATGCTCATACACCTCAATAGCAAAAAAACAAACAGTCCGATCAAAAAACAGGCAGAGAACCAGAACAGACACCTCTCCAAAGCAGACAAACAGATGGCCAACAGGCACACGAAAAGGTGCTCAATATCACCAACCATCAGAAAAATGCAAATCAAAACCACAATGAGATATAACCCTCACACCCATCAGAATAGCCACCATCAAAAAGACAACAAACAACAAATACTCGTGAGGATGTGGAGAAAAGGGAACCCCCTGTACTGCTGGTGGGAAAGCAAACTGGTGCAGCCACCACGGAAAACAGCATGGAGGTTCTTCAAAAAATCAAAAATAGAACCACTGTATGATCCAGCAATTCCACTCCTGGGTATCTACCCAAAGAAAAGAAAAACGCTAATTCGAAAAGATACATGCACCCCAACGTTCACAACAGCACCACCTACGATGGTCAAGACACAGAAGCAAGCCAAATGTCCATCAACAGATGAATGGATAAAGAAGATGCAGCACATATACACATACATAAATACATACACACAGTGGAAATACTGAGCCATAAAAAAGAAGGAAATCTTGCCACCTGCGACAACATGGATGGATCTCAAGGGCAACATGCCAAGTGAAATAAATCATATCGAGAAAGACAAATACTGCATGACCTCACTTCTATATGGAATCCAGAAAACCCAACTCATAGAGAACAGATTGGTGGTTGCCAGAGGCAGGAGTGGGGGCTGTGGGTGAAATGGGTGAGAGGGGTCAAAAGATACAAACTTCTAGTTAGAGCAGCAGTCCCCAACCTTTATGGCACCAGGGACCGGTTTCGTGGAAGACAATTTTTCCACAGACCTGGGCACGGGGAGGTGTGGGGATGGTTCAGGCAGGAAGGCAAACAATGAGGGGGACGGTTCAGGCGGTAATGTGAGCAATGGGGAGTGATGGGGAGCGGCTGATGAAGCTTCCCTCGCTCGCCCGCCACTCACCTCCTGCTGTGAGGCCGGGTTCCTAACAGGCCACAGACCGGTACCGGGGTTGGGGACCCCTGGGTTAGACCATAAATAAGTCCTGGGGGTGTCGTGTACAGCATAGGACTATAGTTAACAATAATGTATTATATATCTACAAGTTGCTAAGAGAGTGGATTTTAAAAGTTCTCATTGCAAGAAAAACACTTTAATTCTGTGTGGTGGTGGACATTAACTAGACTGAGTTTGGAGGTCCCTTCATGATATACCCAGGCATCGAATCATCTTGTTGCACACCTGAAACTAATGTCCTATGTCAGCTACACCTCAATGAAAAGCAAAGCTGGCCCATCACCTCATATTGCTCTAGCTGAAGGCTGAGTTGATCAAGAGAGTTGTTGACAACCATGATATCAACTAACAGTGACAGGTGCCCTTCAGTAGGAAAGAATCAAGTGGTTTTGCAGATAGAAGCAGATAAAAGAGAGAGAGAGAGAACTCAGTATCTGGTTCTACATGTCCATAGCACCTAAGCAGATTCATGCCTTGCCTTTGGTTTAGTTATTACATGAGAAAATCAAATAGGCTTTCAATAAAATTCCTTCTCTTATTTCAGGTAGCTCAAGTCAGCCTTCGGACATTTAGGATCAAATGAGAAATGCCTAATATTATGTATATTTGTTTGTTCTCTTTATACAGAATATTCATACTATACATATTTATTCTGTTTCCTTCTGTTTTTTTCAAATTTAACAATGTGTCCTGGATATTCTAGGTAGTTGAGTTTTTTGGCATTTATTTTTAGTAGACTTCTATCTCATCAGAGCCTGCCCCTCCTGTCACATTCACCTCCTTCCCTTATCTTTATCACCCACAGTTAGTTGTTACAGTGTTGTTCCTGAAAGAAAGAAATGCATTTACTATATGACGAGAGTGTATATTCTTAACATATACATATTTTAATTTTTACCAAAAACTTCTAAGTTAGGTATTATTTTCCTTATTTTACATTAGGAAACCAGCTCTAACAAGACTGTATTTCTTGTTCTGGGATATTATGACAGATATAGAATTCAAACCAATGTTTTTCTGACTACAAATGTTTATTGAAAGAATGTACAGTGAATTAACATATAAGGCAGCAGACATCTCTGAGATAAATTATAGATGGTAATTTAAAATTCACGTTTTGTAATAAATCCAATGTAGGGTGATAAAATCAATTAAAAATAAATTAAAATCAGACTATTTGCCTCTAAGTGTGTTTGGAATTCAAACTAATTCCTAAATTAACTCAGTTGGCATCCTTTTCATTTGCATGGATTTCAGAACTCCATGGGTAACTTCTTTTATTCTGTTTTTAAAACTGTAAATTATGATCATTAGGGATGTCTCAATTCTCAAAAAAAACCTGTAATATTAAAGTAATGCCTAAAATAATGTTTACAATGGAGGAAGTACATTGTGGAAATAAGGGACAATGTAAGAAAACTAAGTGAATAGTGTACATTTTTCTGGTCGACAAAATAAGACATAATAACATGAAGAAGACTGAGTGTGAACAATGTGGCAAACTGAGAGACAGACTATAGTACAGAAGTCTCCATTTGCAAAGAATTTCCCACTCTATCTTCCTCATTCAACTCCTTTCTCTCTGTCTCACTTTCTCTCTGTCACACACACACACATTACTATAAACTGTTTCAGAGGCATCTCATGAAATTCACCAAGTCTCCAAAAAAATCAGTAAATAAGGCAGTTCACTGAAATTGCTGTAGTACCAAAGCAGAAATATAGTCAACATGATAGCTTTAGATTTTGAACCTAAATTATTTATATCACCACTTTCAGAAATTTGAAATTAACGTTTTTGCTGTTTCAAAGTTTACTAGAACGTTTGTGTCTCTTTTGCCATACTTAAATCTTATATATGCATGAGATGGTATGGGGGAACATTTCAAGTAATAATTGACTCTAAGGAGAAATATTCTGCAATGCATTTGAGTATTACAAAAGGCACTGTCACGTGTGGAAAACACATGTTTGGCGTTTGAAAAATTGGCTAACTTTGGCTCCAAATGCTGGTTTGACCACTTGCTGTCAATGGGATTTGGGCAGGTGAATTAAATTCTATGAACCTTGGTTTGCTCATGTGTAGAATGTAACTTATAATCAAGTATAATACTGTTAGAAGGACTGAATGTGATAAGGTAGATAAAGAACAGAGCCAGGGAATTCCAGAAAACATGATAGCTAAAAAGTCAACAATTATTAAGTTCTTACTATGTACTTGTTATAATAAACTCAGTATATGAATGGACGTATTTAGTCTTCAAAACAATACCATAAATTAGTTACTATCGTTATCCCCATTTAAAAGATAAAAAAACTGAGACATAGAGAGTTTAATAACCATTTTAAATCACAGAGCCAGGATTTGAACTCAGACGGTCTGCCTGAGAGTGTAAAATCTTAACCAAAATGAAAAAACTTGACATTTATTTTATACTAAAGAACATGAACTCAACAAATATACTCAGCAAATAAAATATAATTAAAAAAGAATAATTTCACGTGTTTACATCTACTCATATACAAGATTAATTGCCACATATTAAATGTGGACATAACCAAAACAAGATTTTCATATTGAATCACACTTCCCAGCTTTGAAGCACAGTGAGTCATGGCGGATTGGAAAAGAAAATAAATTCTTAAGATTCCTACAATAATAACAAGATTGCCAGGACAGAGCTGAAGATGTGTTGAATATGTTGGTTATATGAAGATCTGTAAACCTCTCTTTTGGAGCTAATTATTCCACTGCAGTTGTCAGAGAAAGCAGCCTCAGAGAAGAAATTGCTCAGCTAGTAATGTTTTTCTCTCCTCCCGAATCAGTTTCCTGACTGGGAGGGGTGAGCTGTGCACACAATTCTGCTTTTCTCCTGCAGCAAAGAGGTGTCCGTGCAATGAAAATTATGTGCTGAACTACAAACAGTACAGCCCATGAGCTGCAGGGCTGTCACTATCACCAGACCTAACCAACCTAACGAAATTGGTTGTTATCCCTCAGCAAGAGACCAAACCAAACCCAAGTGGAATTTCCCATCCCTCAGAGAACAGGTTAAGCTTCCCACCTGGAGGAGAAGGCCCCACGCTTAAGGCTCAACAAAAACTCAAATAACAAAGAACAGAAGAGGGCACAAAGTTCTCACACAATTCTTCCCTCTCTCCTGACAATTTTTATGATACTGGCATTATTGAGTTTCACTGGGGAAAAAAAAAACAAAAAACCCTGAAACGATCCAGCTAGAAATATAAGCTCATTTCAAAAGGATAAAAAAGTGGAGTTTGGGATAACTTTAACTGAAAAGAAGAAAATAAAACAATATCCATATTGTTTGCAGTGCAAAAGGCACCAAGAATTATAAACTTAACCAAATTCCTAATGAACTAAAAATTATTCTGATATAAAAGGAGAAAACTTTCCTGAAATAAAGGAATATACCAGGAGCAGATTTTGAGATGAGGAACGTATGCAAAGGATTATCAGTGTTTCCAAGATAAAAACAGCAGGGTAGTGGAGAAATGGGCACAGGAATGGAAGGAAGCTAAACAGTGGTATGATACCTAGTAAAATACCAGAAGGGGGAAACATGAACACAATCCTACTTGGCAGCTCAGGAGACAGTATAGCTCATTTCTGAGAGTTGTCCCAGTCAGAGGCAAGGGAATTGCATTATTTAGACCCTTGCATGTTTCAGTCATTGTTTAACAGCTAATCCCAGGTCAGGTGGGGATATAAATTCTCAGGACACTTAGTTTTTCAAAAGCAGGTGAAATGAGGTTGGTAGCCTGAGGACAGTCCTCCAAAAGAGACCCTGGTACTCACTGTTGTGAGTGAGAACACACTGGGAGTTGGTGTGCATGAAAATGATAAAGGGAACTGAAATGATATAGGTGAAACAGCATTTGCTGCCACCGGCATCTTTAGACTGAAAGGAAAGCAAGTTCCAAGAAACCTTGGTACAGGATGATCAACAAGATGATATAATCTCTTATTGCTTTTTTCCATTTCAAAGGCAAAGAAAAATTCTATGGTCTCTAAGTACAAAAAGTCAACCACTTATTAGTGAAAACAACAACAACAAAAATAACAATCTGAGTTCAAAACTTTTACAAAGGATTCATTGGTCAATACTAGAAGATACATTTACCAGACCTAAAAGCGTTTGAGACATAAGGTATGACTGAATAGTTTTATTCCCAGCCAAGTTATTATCAATTCAAAATGTAAATTAATAAAACCTTGCCATTAAAATTCAGTCAACTAGGGATATATCAAAATAATAATAATAATACCTCATTTTTTAAGAAACTGTGGTAAAAAGAATAACAATGAACATGAAAGGCATTTAAATAGAAAACTATAACTAAATATTTCTGGGAATTTTATGTACAGAGCAGAATGCAAATGTCTTAAATCTTGACAATATAAAAATAATAAGTGAGACTATCTGGAAAGAGGTGGTAAACGGGAAATGACAGAACTACGTAAGTGTACCAACTTCCTTACTTTTTTAGAGGAATCAACAAAATTTGTCTGAAATCAGAAAGTCATAAAATAGAGAATTATGTACATTTTAAAATAGAAATCTCTCTATGTTATATTATTAAGTTAAAGTCCCAAAGTACAGAACCATGTGAAAAAGAAACCTAATAAAATTTTCTTGAAGGATCAAAGAACTTGTGGAGGGTGGTTACTTTTTAGCAGCGGGGCGAGTTGAAGTCATGGTGCAGAAGAAAAAGGCATTTAATTTTCACTTTATCTCCATTACTATGTAGATTTTAACATACTTATGCATTACTTTAAAAAGAAAAAAGTTGTAGATACATTTATTAAAAATAATCTTCATTACTGTATCATGATGACATTATACATTAAAAAATACTAGAGTATTTTGGAGTTTTTCTTTCAAAAACTCATTGCTACTGGAAATATTATTGCTTAGAGTTTTGGGGAATCTTCTTAGTAATCTGATTAATTCTCAGCATTACTAAAAGTTTCTGAAAGAAGTCAATTTTGAGTACCCAGAGCATTCTATTTTACTCAAGGATTATTTAATCGTTTTCGTGAAACAGTTATTTTTGAATTTCCAAGTTAAAACAATATTATACACATCACATAGGATTTTTCGGCACCCCTAAGCTTTATTAAGGATTAGATTAAATCATATACACTGAATCTTGATTGATAAAGGCCTTAGAATACTATATAACTTATGTGAAAAATCTGCAGTTGTTTCACATAACTGCAATAGTTTTATCAACAAACTTCATGTTTACACATAGAAATTATGCCTTCAGTGAAACTGTAGAAGTTTCCATTAAAGAATGGACTTCTTACTCTCAAAAACTTCTGCTAAGAAAAAAGCAATTTTAGTATTTAAAAAGTTTATTATATTATGACAAATATACAAAAAAAAAGTAAACTCATATTATTTAAAATAACTTAGGCTATACTAAATATTAGTCCCTAATAGGTAATAGTTTAATATAAAGTAAGTTTATAATTTACATGCAGTTTAGGGTTGCTTCAGGAAGGCGGGATAGGTGTGGAGATAAGGGGTAGATGGGGATGCTCTGTTTACACAGTTATTCAGAAACTTAGGCTGAAGAAAGTTTGATCTTCATTACCTGGTTTCATGCCACCTTAGGTATTGCAATCTCAATGAACTGGAAGGGAAAAAGCATGGCAAATCATCCATGGGAGGTGTTCTTGGTTATATCTGAAGATGGCCATCACTTCCTCTTAATATTTCTCAGGCTGGAACTCAGTCATATGGCCACATTCAAATAGATTAGAGGGTGGAAAAGCTAGAATTAATTATATACCCATGTTAGATCTAAAACTGTCTACACATTTCTGCAGTCTCTCTCATCAAGGAGTGGGGGTCTTTTTTCCCCACACCTTGAATCAGATCTTGTCCAAATGAGTTGCTTTAACCAAAAGATCTGATGTGACTTGTGCACGTTTTGAACCTACGACTGAAAAGGCTTGCTGTTTCTGCTCTTTCTCTGTTGCAATATTGCCAAGATTGGAAATCAGTCTAAAGTGGATGGAATGACCACATGGAGGAGAACCTGGCCAATAGCCTGCCAACCATCAGATATGTGAGTGAGGCCATCCAGCCCCAGTAGGTCTATCAGCTGACTGCAGGTGCCTTAGTAAGCCAAGCCCGGCGCATAAAAACTTCTCAGCTGAATCTAGTACAAATTGCTGACTCACAGACTTAGGAACACGAAGAAAAAATAAGATTGTTAATTTGAACCATTAGCTCTGCCATGGATTGTTAGATAGCACAGGCCAACTGATTCAGTGCCCATGAAGAAAAGAAAAAGTTAAACAGACTGTGGCAAAAAGCCAGCACCTTTGTGATACTCATCAGAGGAGAAAGATCTAAAATTGTCTAGAATTTCAGGATTTTCCGAGTTTCTTAGTGGTAAAAATTAGCAGTTTCTTACTTATGATTTTCAGGTTCTATCAAATACTAGAGGAAATAATATAAAGAAATATTGTGATGCTTCTTAATTTACAATATTCACAAATCTATACTCTGCAATGTAAAGGATGTTAAAAGCTGATGCATACATAACTTGCTATTTGCAAAATCTCTTATTTTCTGCCTTACATTTTTATATTTTAGTAAGAATCAGAGGCAATCCACTCAGTGCCTAGATTTAACTGTAAAATATTTTATAGACTAAATGCTTTTAATTGAAGGGAATATATTCAGAATATTCTTTTAATTGAAGGGAATATACTCAGAATATGCACACTTGGCAAAATACATTCAATTTGAAATTCACAAAACAAGGATAACTTAACTGAGAAGAAATAAGTATAAAAAGAGAGAGAGTGGGATGTAAAGAAAAAGAAAGTTTACAATAATATTCCTAAATCTTTACCAATTACCCCTAGATATTTAGCACTATATGGTGGCAACATTTTCCAAACCAAATATCAGATATACAAATGTATGAATAAGGACTATTGGACAGAATATTTGGATTCAGGAAAATACAAGATAGAGGCTCTTAGACTAAAAATTTTTTGGATTATTCCATGTAATGTATGATTCATATTCATATCTTGTTTTGAGCCACACAATATACAGAGTTGATATCTTACAGTACAATTTCTAACTGATCTACCGTATGACCTCAATTGAGGGCAATAAAAATAGTTTCTTTCTTACCTAATATAAATGAATATGTAATTTCTAAACTAAAAATAAGACACATCGCTTTAAATTTATATTTATACATATATTATAATAACTCTGGAGACATATTTATAAACGCAAGTAAAATTTTCCTTGTTTTAGTAAATGATTAGGTTTTGCAAACGACTTATGTTGCAACAAAATAAAATCTGGAGCATTCTGTGGGCTACCTTGTTTCATTTATAGAATTGTCTCATTTCTCTGGACCCTTTCATATAAACGTGGTTTCAGTAAACATAAACAATTGTGATTTTACAGGAGAAAGTTTATTCACTAAATCTATACCCTAAGTTTAGCACTAAAAAGTTCAGCCAGACAATGGGGTGTATATGTATGTATGTATGTATGTATGTGTCTGTGTGTATCCTATTGGTTATGTGTTTCTGGAGAAGCCTGACAAATACAGATATGCTTTATATTTAATTAAAAATAAATTATTAGATGAGCAGAGAGACAGTGGGCTCTTGATGTATTCTGACTATATCTGCCTTACTTTTCTCAATTAGGGTGTGCACAAATAATTCCCTCCTAGCACTTTAGCTCTAGCACCATATTTCAATCAGAGATTTTAAGGAAATTTTCTTCCTAGCAGAAACCAGCTTAAATCTCCCTGTTAGAAGCTTGTAGATATTTGGATCTGCTATGGCTGTTGGGGTTATGGGGTAGAGGTGTAACTTTTACTTATTTGGTTTTACATTTTTAAAACATGTGGTAGGTAGATATTATTAGTGTTAATATTAATATTCTTATCATTTCCATTTTAAAGATAAAGAGGTAGAGTTTATGGAAATTAAGTACCTTGCCCATTTATAGCAAAACATTGCCCAAGTCAGAATTTTAACCAAGGTCTATGTGGTTACACAGGTAGTATTCTTAACAGTCACACCAAATTAATAAAAACAAGAATGGTGCCACATATCTGTTTGTCATCAAGAAACAAAATTCCCCCATTTTGATTGTGCTTCTTAGTTAACAAAAAGGAATGAGAGATTTCTTTCTTAAGTGCAATTACAAGAAAATATGCCATTTTAAAAGTTGTCCTGATTTGCTCCGAATGAGGGAGATAAGGTTTTATAATCTTATAAATGTCATTGGATTCATGAAGATTAAATGAAATGAAACTTTAAATTTTATATCCAGGTTTTAATATTAACTCTTTATTATGTGAGGGCTATTATGAACTTAATTTAGGAAAAATGGCGTATTTCACTTTGTTTAGAAAATATTCATTATAATGGAATTATTATCATAGAAGAATGCTTATAATATTGGAGTTATAATACATACATTTTCAAATAGATATTAACTAAAGCATTTTAAAATATTATTTCATTAGCTTTACTTCAAAAGAAAAATGAAATATGAATGTATATATACACACACACATACACAGAAGGAAATGGTTCAACTAACTTATTGTACTCTAGTTTTTCATTGGTATTTGACATTGCATTTTGGAAATTTGGGATGTTTTTGGTTATTGTGATTTTTCAAATCAGAGAATTCTGGTAATATAATTAACATTTCATTTTTATTTTGCTCCTGTAATGTATCTTCCTGAGCTCAGAACATTAAACTGTGTTGAGTTTCTTCAATCGCCCCTCCAGATCTACATTACACTTTTTCCCACTCCGATCTCTAACCAGGATGTACATATTTATAAATTACATCACTGTAATCTGTACCATCTGCCTTCAGTTTGAGTTTTGTCAATAGGACACTGGTCAGAACACCTGGGAAGGAGGCGCGAGAAGTCAGGTAGTCCCCCCTTTTCATCTGAAGATCCATTTCAAGACCCCCAGGGGATGCCTGAAACCACGGATAGTACCAAACCCTATATATATGTTTTTTCCTATGGATACATATATATGATAAAGTTTAATTTATATATTAGGCATAATAAGAGATTAGCAACAATAATGAGTAATAAAATAGAACAATTATAATATACGTAATAAAAGCTCTGGGTATGTGGTCTCTCTTTTTCTCTCTCTCAAAATATCTTATCATACACACTTAATACTTTTTCCATCTTAACTAAGCGCTTACCTCTCACTGTGGCCATAACTTTTGCAGTTTGGGTTGCGACAGCAAAAGTAGCACAAATTTCTTTTTTCCTTCTTCACAGTTTCATGGACAGAAGATTTGTTCTTATGGTAGATCTTGGCGGCCGCTGCATACAATTTTTTTCTTTCCTTATTAAGTCAACAACTTTCACATTTTCACTTAAAGGAAGCACTTTATGGGGCTTCTCTTTGGCATCTCTGAATGCCGGCATCATTACTCTTGTGCTTCGCGACCATTATTAAGTAAAGAAAGGGTGACTTGAACACAAGCACTCTGCGACCCCGCAGTCCATCTGAGAACGAAGATGGCTACTAAGTGACTAATGGGGAAAATCTGGACAAAGGGATGATTCACGTCCTGGGTGGGAACAGCGCGAGAGTTCATCATGCTGCTCAGAATGGTACGTAACTACACAATTTAAAACGTATGAATTATTTCTGGAATTTTCTATTTAATATTTTCAGACTGTGGTAGACTTCGGGTAACTGAAACCTCGGATGAGGGGTGCTACTGTATTTATTTCCTGTTTCCTTGAGGTCACCAGGACCGACTTTTCTCAAAGGGAGGATCACTTCTGCTCTCAGTGAGGTCAGCTGTGCATGGACTTCCTTCCTTCTGGTTTCCAGTGATCTCTCTCCCCTTGCCCTTTGGGCCTAGGAGTGATGTCAGCCCATCGCTGCTAGCTGCTAGCTGTGTTTCTGTACTATCCCTTTCACTTCCTCTGTACTCTATTCACACCTGTGTAATTAATTTCTTATCCATAAACTCTCTTCTAACGATCCTAATGTGAGAATGTCAGCTGTTTCCGTTTTGTTTCCTTATAGACTAACAAAAGCAAAGCAACTAAACTCAGCTAAGATGTAATTTAGGAACTATATGCTTTTCCTTAATATTTTGAACCTAGCAGATATTACCGAGATTAATTCCTCCAGAATATTGTGGAATTGGAGATATTAATTTTGATTCTTTGAGTCACTTCATCCAAAATGTTAACAAGTATTAATTATGGTATAGTTTATGAATAGCAATCATAAGTGTAGTTCCAAAGGCAATATGCTTTTGGTAAGAAATCACTTATTATTCTTCCATATTTTGCAGACAGAAGAGTATGAAACAACAGATGTTGAAATTATTAAGAGTATTCTGACAATGTCAAAATTTTGGCCTTTTATTTAATTTGGCTGGAGACCATGAGCTCAGATTTTATCTGAACCTTGTCTGAACTAAAGCAAAACTTACAGGATTTGGTTCACAGAGATGGAGCTGAAGCTTTGTGTGTGAATTCATTTTGCCATCCATGAGTTTCGCTTAGAAGTTTGGGTTTGCCTCCACAGTGATTTTCAAAAATTACTTCTAAAACCTTAGAAACTTTAAGCTTCTATCAATAGCACACACACAAAAAAACTGAACATAATAGTCTTTGGATGAAAATATAGATTATTGCCTTTTAAAAATTTTATAATGAACCTTTTCCATTTATTTTCTAATTATCGACTTGATTACCTCTTTCACTCATGCATTATGTGAGCTGAGCATAATAATCCGGGATTATTTCAATTCTAATTTAACTTTTTTAAACACACTAAGTTAAATGTTACTGTTATTGTTTTATATGATCAGTATTTAGTTTACCCATGGGTTAAGCATTTTATGTGATAACCATTCATTTTTGTATCTTGGTCCTATCTTTAGGAATTGCCCAGAGCCAAGTTCTAGGTGGGTGCGCCCCCTTTCTATGGAGCAAGTTCCTTGCTAATGTACCCACTAAAACTGTTCTTCACAGAACTTGACTTTTTGTAAGTATTTTGTGTGAAACTCCCTTTTTCCTGCTGACCCCCGCCCCACACACACATACCTCAGGTGCCAGGCTTTGACCCTGTACTAGGTTCATTTGGTTAATCAGAGGCAGGTTTTAGTGCTCCAGAAATTGGTAGATTCACCCAGGCTGACACTGTTTCCAAAGTTTTCTTAATCCTATGGATTTGTGCTTTCTTGTCATTTTCGACTTCAGTAAATATTCTTTGTTTACCTCCACATAACTAGAGACTAGAAACCGTGTTTAAAACTGTATTTTAAAACTAAAGAGGATTATAAAAACAAAAACAAGCCCCTATATTTAAATATATTTTTGTATTTTATCCAGTGTTTATAGCTGTGTTTAAGGTTTTCTCTGAACATCTGGCTCACTATATTGCTGGAAATATAAGTCTAAACATATATGCTTCCAGAGTCTATTAAATAAATTTCATGAAGTCTATATACTCTGTGCATGTATTATTCTTAGAAATAAATTTTGAACAATATGTTCATGAATGCATTCTCAAATATACACTTAATACAAATAATTCATACTATAATTATATGCTGTGTGCATTTATATGAAATATTTTTAAAAGAAATAGTTAAAAGCAGCGTGTAAATTTAGCCAATTAATCATTTCACAAACTTACCAGTTAGTAAATTAGCCATCTGGAGCAATTGATTGGTTTTCCATGAGTTGATTGTTGTGGAATTGGCCATGTAGTGAATTGAAAAGGTGAATTGGCATTCTGGTAATGTTCTATTGTTGAACGAGCCTATATTTATCTCCAGAGTTAAATCTTCTTTTCATCTGCAGAGTGCAGGTCGACAAGAACGACAGTTTTCCTTGTTGTAGGGGCTAATGGAAGAGATCTGAGATTCTTAACTGCTCCTTACACAAATTTTCAAACCTTTTTGATTTTAATTCAGTGTTCTCTCCATCCCCTAAAGGTCCTTGTTGAGTCAGTTATTCATCCTTCCTGGAGTGTTGAGTCATAAATATGCTTGCTTCTTGCTGACTTTGTCCTGCTGTAGGCACTTAGGTTCCAGATTCCTAAGTCTGGAATTGACAGTTGCTAAGTCAACTGTCAATTCTCCATCTCCATTTATCTTTCCCAGTTTTGCTGTCATCCCTCCTCTGCTATTATCTTTTCTACCATTTCTTTGTTAACATTTTTTTTTAAAGATTTCCTTCCCTGCTGTTTTAATGTAGTTATGACAGGGACTAGAAGTAAGAATTTATTTAATCCTCCAGGGTTACTTGTTGTCTTTCCCCACTAGTTGACTGACTTAAAACGTATACTAAATAATGCAATGATGAACCTCTTTGTACCAACATCTTTTCCATAGTAATTTTTAAAAGAGGTCGACGTTCTAAGTATTAACTTAAGCATTTTGATGAAATGTGTTTTTAAAAATGTGTTTGGATAATTATGGTGCATATTTTATTTTCATACACACATTTAATTTCATAAGAATAATAACTAGTTCCAAGTGAGTTCAAGACCTCTTGAAAATTTATGTGATGGGTTATATATCTTAAGTATTTTAAATGTTTGTTCATTTTCTAGGAATAGGGTCTTTCATTATAGATTATCAAGGAATTCTATAACAGCAACAACAATGAAAGTTGGTATATTGGATAAGTAGAATTGGGATTAAAATTCCCCAATTCTTTCTGTTTTATCTACTAAGCCTTGGAACTATTAATGAACAATTACTGTGCATAAGAAAATTCCAGGGCTTAATACAACTTGAATTATGTGTGTTTAAATTTTCATGGGTGTCACTAGACTAGATGACCGTCAAGAGGCTGTGTTCTCAACTGCTACCTACTATAATACAATTATGGATAAATATTTGATAAAATTTGGTCCAGATTAACAGTAATACAATTATTGCCCATTGTAAAACATCTTCACTGGATTATTATTTGTATCAAGAACTTAATTTGTATAGCTTGTCATTAAAATACTTTCTTTTTCTCATACTGATATGAAGTGTTTTAAAATGTACCTCTAGCAAATCTGCTCATTATTAAAACAAGCTGAGAAAAATGTTGAGATTGGTATTTTCAAGACTTTTAAATGATTTACTGGATGTAATTCATCATTTATAATATTTATTTCTCTTCAATTAATTAAGCATATGGTTAAATTTTTTTAAAAACTTATTTTCATGAAATACATAGACTATCTTCATTTATTCATGACAAAATTTGTGATTTTATTTTACCACCATGATAAAACTCCATCAAACTCCATCAACAGATTTAGTTATGGGGTAAACAACGTTCTGTTCAGAATTTATAGTAAATCTTGACAATAAAATTAATAATAGTGATATATTTGAAGCTTTTTTTATAAAATAAGGAGCTTTTAATTAAAAATGTCTATGGTAATATAATAACTTGTAGATAATACTGCTTAATTGTATCAATCATTCATACTTTAGGTAGGACAAAATGCTCAAGATTGGTAAAGCCAAATTCACTTATTGTAGTTTTTAAATATAACGTTTTAGGAGGTATTATACAAAATTTTAACAAGATGATTTTCATAGCTTCCCATTTAATAAAATAATACTTTTGAAAAGTTATAACTATTTTATCCTGTAATAAAAGCAAGTTGGCACACTCCTTTCATTTGTCCATTCTACTATCTATTTCTAGTTGTTTAGTAGTAACATCTTTAAGTCTATTTTTTTCTTTTTTCATAATTACTTTTGTCATATGAAAGAAACCAATACATTTTTATTTGATAAAATGAAATGTACCACTTCAATAAAATAGCACTGAAAAGTAAAGAGAAAGAAAATCCCAAATCCTCATAATATTAAAACTAAGAGACAGTTATTATAAACATTTAGCATATTTTATTTTGCTTAACAACATATACACCTTCCCATGGAATGACTATCTACTTACAATCTTTTTTTTTTGTCTCTTTTTTTTAATGTGTAGGATTGTATTTTATCCTATCTGATGAACATATTATAATTTGCTTAACCAAATTTATGTTTTACATTTTTCTCTAATATAAATAAGGATAGTAAATATCTTTAACATAATTGGCTTCCACTTACTGACAGCTTACTCTCCTCACAGTACCCCATAACATGAGTGCACTTATTCTTATTGTATAGGTGGAACCAAATCTTGCCAAAGTCCTATGGTTTTGTAAGTGACAGATCTGAGATTAAAACCGGAAATAAAAATTTTAACAGAGTCTATTCTTACTCTTTGTGAATAAATTTTTGCTGAAGTTGCAGATTAATTCTTTATGACAGATTCTCAATCAAGTTATTAGATATGAATATTTTTATGTCTCTTAGAAACTACTAAAATACTTTTAGAAAATAATTGTAATAACTTACATTTCTATGACCTATTTATAAGTATGGCTTTGAGTATTACTAGGGGGGAGAATGTTCATTTTATAAGAAAATGGTGAACATTTGTTATTTTGTCTAATGATGCTTTCATTTTCTCTTCTTGCGGTAATATTGCTGTAGCTTTTTTTTTTTTTTTTTAATTTTAAGAAAACTAGATACTCTGCAGTTGTCTTCATTTATGGTGTCTTGTTTTCTCCCAAGTAAGACACATGACCAAATTTAGAACAACTGGGCCCTCTGCTTTGGATTTTGAATTTTTTTAAACTGTTCATTAAAAAATAGCTTTTATTGATTTATTTTTCTTCTGCTTACTTTTGGTTTAATTTTTTCTTCTTTTTCTAGTATCCTAAGGTGGAAGCTTAGATCATCGACTTGAGATCTTTCTTCTTTTCTAATGCAAACATTTAAGGCTATAGATTTCTAAGCACTGCTTTAGTAACATTCCACAAATTTTGATATATGATATTTTAATTTTCATTCAGATCAAAACATTTTTTAATATCTTTTGTGATTTTCTCTTTGATCCATGGGTAAATTTCCAAATATTTGGAAATTTTTGCAGATATTTTTGTTACTGAGCTCTAGTTTAATTCTCTGCTGGTCATAGAACATACTTTGCATAATATTAATTCTCTTAAATCTATTGAGACTGTTTTACAGCTCATAATAATGTCTATTTTACTTAGTGCTCTGGGTGCCCTTGAAAAGAGTGTGTATTTTGTTATCAGATGGAGTGTTTTATAAATGTTAATTAGGTCAAGTTAGTTGATAGTGTTGTTCCAGTCTTCAGTATCCCCACTGATTTACTGCCAAAACTTTTGCTATCAATTATTGAGAGTGAAGTGTCAAAATTTCCAACTATAATTGTTACCATAAAATGTCAGGTATCAATATAGCCACACCAGCTTTCCTTTGCTTAGGGTTTACATGGTATAACTTTTGCCATACTTTTATTTTTAATTATTAAAATCTATTTGTTAAGTGGTATCTTTCAGGCAGCACATAGTTGGCTATTGTCTTTTTATCTAATCTAAGAGTATTTGTTATTTAATTCAAGTGTCTAGACCTTTACATTTAATGTAGTGATGGATATTGTTGGTTTTAAATCTTCCATATTGTTATTTGTTTCCTCTTATTTTCTCTTTGTTTATCCCTTTCTCTATTTTCTTTTGGTATTAGGTGAGCATTTCTATTACTCTGTTTTATTTTCACAATTGGGTTATTAGCTATAAATCTTATTTTTTTAGTGATTGTTCTAGGGTTTACAGTATAGATTTTCAATTTATCACAGTTTACCTTCAAGTAATATACCACTTCACACATGATGTAGACCCTTACAACATTACATATCATCTCCCCTTCCATACTTTGTTTCACTTTTATTTATGACATAAAGTCCAGAACTCACCACTTTTTTTTAACTTTAAAGAGCTGTGAAGAGTTGCTCATCTTTTAAAGAGGTGGAGAATAACAGAAAAAATATCTGTTCTGTTTATACCTGCATATTATCCATTCTGGTGCTCTTCATTCCTTTGGGTAGACTCAAATTTCCACCTGTTATCATTTTCATCTGCTTAGAGAATTTCCTTTAATATTTGTTGAAGTGAACATTTGTTGGTAATGAATCAAAACCCCCTTTATTTTGCCTGAAAGTCTTTATTTGGCTAATTTTGGAAAAATATTTTCACTATATAAAGAATGCTTGGTTGACAGTTTTTGTCTGTCAGTACTTAAAAGATGTCTTTCTACCATTGTTTGGCTTGGATAGTTTCTGACAAGAAGTCTGACTTCATCCTTACTTTTGTTCCTTTCTATATAATCTATCTTTCCCCCCGGTTGCTTTTAAGATTTTACCTTTATTACCGTGGTGGGATTTTTTCAATCTCATTGCGATTTTTCTTGGCTTCTTTTTTTAAAATTTTTTTTTCTTTTTTCTGCCTGAGATTCATTGAATTTCTTGAATCTTTGGGTTTAAAGTTTATAGTTTTCATCAAATTTTGGAATTTTTAGCCAATATTATTTAAAATATTCTGTTCCCCATTTCTTTTCCTAGAACTCCAATTTTTATGTATGCTTCCCGATGGTACTGTCCCATATCTCACTGATTTCCTGTTCATTTTTTTTCCTCTCTGTGTTTATTTTGGTATATTTATTTTGCTCTATATTCAAATTTACTGATATTTTCTTTTACAGTATCTAGATGTAAATCCCCCTAGTGTATTTTTTATATCAGATATTATATTTTTATTCTCTAGAAGTTCCATTTGGGTATTTTTCATATTTCAACTTTTCTCTTTATCATGTTCATCTTTACCTCTACCTTACTGAACATCTGAAGAGTATTTATAATAGATGGATTTTTGAATTTGGAACAGAAAATGCAAACACTAAAAACTGTAGGAGCCATTCAAATTTGCAAGGGCACCCTGACGTGACTGTAATTATTTTCTGCTACCTCAATTGCAGAGCCTTTCTAAACTTGTCTTTCCTTAGGCCTGATTTCTTTACTCTTTTAAAATTCTTTTTTGTTAACACATATTTGTTGAACAAAATTATTTTTTACTTAAGTTGGCTGCAGTGAGTTTCCATAGAACATGCTAAAGTTGTAATTAAATTTTTCTAATTAAATTTGTTTATTAAATAATCCTTCACCACAATTTTTTACCAGTGTTTTGTACTGTCACCTTCATAATATGTTAAATCTTTAATTTATGCTTTTTTATTTCTTTGTATTTTCCTCTTCTATTTAATAAGATTAAATTATCTATTTTAAAGTATTACAGAAATTGTTTCCTCAGACAATTCTTCATTAGATTAATTTTTAAAAGATTCATTTTATTCCCTTTTTATGGATATTTCTCCGTGTAGCACAATATTAAAATTATTCTTTGAATTTTATTAAAACCCTGTATTTATACTCCCTACCTTTTTTAGATTAATTTTTTAGCTATTCTTTAATCACCTTTAAAACTATTTTATAATTATTTAAATTTATACAGGGATTTATGGTAAACTAGCATCTTTATAATATTTATTCAAGAATAGTTTTATTTGGAAGATATCTTCAAAAAGGTCCTACATATATGGATATACACTTTCTTATGTTTTATTCTATGGGTATTTTTATGTGTGGCTATTTTAATCAAGTATTCATCATGTAAAAACTTGGATTACTTAGGATGTGAATAAAAGCACAAATATCCAAAACACATATACATATTCACATATATAATCATATATATACAATCATAAATATACAAAATACATATATATGATCTAGGCTACCTTATTCCCAGGAGCTGTCTTGCCTGATATACCTTCCGTGGGTACAACTCTTATCTCATGACTGATCAATGTGGGCAGATCACAAGCCCTGGTTCTCTTGTCAACATTTTGGTATTGCAGCTTCAGAGCTTGCCAAGACACCAGGTAGTATCTTACTTTCCTAATATTTTTACCTATAGTAATCCTAAGAGTACTCTGCTATAAATCCACAAAAGAAAAATCTACCTCTGAGTTCATTTCCTGGGGAACCTGACTGAAAACATGGGCATTTACATATCTAGCCAAATGTAAACTTTTGGCTTTGATGGTGTAGCAGGGAAAGAGCAGTGCAACCTCAGGGCCTCTCTAAGGTGGAAAGACTGATAGGAAGATGTCTTCACCTTAAACTTGGACCTAATGGTCTATATCCAAAAGCAAAACCAGTCTGAAAACAAAATAAAAATGTTCTTCCTAGGCCCTCAAATATACACACATGCACACACATTAATATAAAAATGTTGCTTTGATGCTAAAGAGAGCCAAGGAGGAAAAACATTTATCCTTATGTTATTGTACACACAAACTAATAAAGTGAGATTTTTCCAGGGCAGGAACCATGTTTTTTATATACTTATATCCTTAACACACTGTAGGAGAGAATTAAATATCTGAGAAATGAACACTTAGAAAAACACATATGTTCTGTACCGAGGCCTGAAACCAAATAAATATATTTAAGGTAGTAAAGTACATTTCCGATTGCTACAAAGTATTATAATGATAAAGTGATGGTGTGAGTTTTCTTGTTAGCATGGTAATAACAAACCTAATTTTTTTAAGATATTGCCCTAAGCTTCCAGGTTAAATAACTAAAGTTAATGTGACAACATGTACAATGTAAATTTTGTTTGAGAAATAATTTGTAGTAAATTGAATGGCAGGCCAGAGATGGTCTGGATAAATTAGTATAACATCTAGTCATTATACTAAGTTCACGTTATATTTTAGATGAGCAGCAGAAGGTAAATTCATACAAAGGAAAAATAAAAGTAATAGCTCTCCTTCCTTGAAGAACATTAAAAATTGTTGTCTAATACAAACACTAATACAAGCACATTTGTCTCAATATATCATTAAAACAAACATCTACAAAAGAAAAATACTCATAAGGTCATTGAAAAGTTTGAGTGCATACAGTGTGTGTGTGTGCGTGCACGTGTATTATAAAATTTCATTTTCCCATTCCATGAATATTAACTAAATTTGTCTCTAGAGAGAAACTGAAGAAACTGTATCATTGTTCAGGAAGCAGGAACTAGCTTTTGATAAAAGGCTTCCCTTTCTCTTTCACAATGCATCTGGGACTGTCACTGTTGATTACTGTAATATTTATATAACATAGCTTTGACGTATAATTGAGAACTATAACACATTTAATAGTGGAAAAAGTTGGCTAGCATCAGATATTCTTAATGAATTGGAAGACAGCCTATTTTGTTTCGTCTGAAATCAAGAAAGAGTGCCAGGTTGGTCACTAAACACTAGTCAGTTTCTTTTAAAAAGAATGCTTTGGATTTAAAAAATTTTTGGATGTGGTTTCCAAAAATCCTTCATAATTACACTATAAAATGAAAATGAAAATGCTGCCTTTTTACAGACCCCATTAACTGGAGCATCAGATTGATGGCCTTCCTCTTACAAACACAAAGATCATTGTACTGTTTGTATTTTTTTTTAATAACTACTTTTCTTCGTATGGGTATAGAGAGAAATTTTATTTCACTCATTTGGAAGGCTTAAAAGTGATGGGAATCCTTTTCTTTTTGCCATGTCTCTATTTATTTTTAGTAAACACTATTCTATTCTGAATAAACACTCTTCAGATAGGTATTCAAATAAGAAAATTAAAAAGGAAAAAACAACCCACAAAATCAGGAACCTATTTAGTATCTAGGGCTATAAACAAAGTTAGTGACTTAATTACTGCACCATCTCCGAACTTTCATTTACTGCCCCTTGTTTTCATTGGTTATATAACTTGTACATGTTTATTATAAATATATATATGTAAGAAATATTTTAAGAAAATGAAAAAATATATTTTTTAACATCTTTATTGGAGTATAATTGCTTTGCAATGCTGTGTTAGTTTCTGCTTTATAACAAAGTGAATCAGCTATACATATACCTATATCCCCATATCTCCTCCCCCTTGCGCCTCCCTCCCACCCTCCCTATCCCACCCCTCTAGGTGGTCACAAAGCACCGACCTAATCTCCCTGAGCTATTCAGCTGCTTCCCACTAGCTACCGATTTTACATTTGGTAGTGTATATATGTCCATGCCACTCTCTCACTTTGTCCCAGCTTACCCTTCCCCCTCCCCGTGTCCTCAAGTCCATTCTCTACGTCTGCGTCTTTATTCCTGCCCTGCGCCTAGGTTCATCAGAACCATTTTTTTTTTTTTAGATTCTATATATATATGTTAGCATACGGTATTTGTTTTTCTCTTTCTTACTTACTTCACTCTGTATGACAGACTCTAGGTCTATACACCTCACTACAAATAGCTCAATTTTGTTTCCTTTTATGGCTGAGTAACATTCCATTGTATGTATGTGCCACATCTTCTTTATCCATTCATTTGTCGATGGACACTTAGGTTGCTTCCATGTCCTGGCTATTGTAAATAGTGCTGCAGTGAACATTGTGGTACATGTCTCTTTTTGAATTACGGTTTTCTCAGGGTATATGCCCAGTAGTGTATTGCTGGGTCACATGGTAGTTCCATTTTTAGTTTTTAAAGGAATCTCCATACTGTTCTCCATAGTGGCTGTATCACTTCTCATAAGTTGTAGTGATGTCCTGCATCCCTGATAGGATGTACTGAGAAGGGCATATCACCCCTGCAGGACTCTTGCCAAAAATGTGTAACTTCAATTCAGTTATGAGAAAATATGAGACTATCCCAAAGGAGGATGTTCTGCAAAGATAACTGGCCAGTATTTCTCAAAAAAATGTGAATGTCTTGAAAGGTAAGGAAAGAATAAGAACTGTCACAAACTGCAGGAGACTAAGGACATGAGGACCAAATGCAATTTGTGATCCTGATTGGGTCCTGGAAAATAGAAAGAATAATAGTAAGAAAAGCAACAACAAAAACTACTTGAATACAAATATAGTCTGCTGTTTAGTTAATTGCATTGTTCTGATTTTCTGTGTCCACATTCAACGCATGTCTTTGTAGGAGATCATCTGTGCTATTTTTATGATCGAGAACTTTTAAAAAGTCATTTCTACTTGCTTCCTTAACCTAATTCATCCCCAAAGGAAACAACTAAATGGGTTTCCTTCTGCACATTTCTATATATAATCCTACACAAAAATTGCCACACACACACACTTACAGAAGATTTAGTGTGATTGTTTTCAACAGCAATACATCACATATTGTTCAAGCAACATTTTGCCTAACTTTAAAATTACCTTATGAAAATCTCTTCAAGTCAATGGCATAGATACAAGTAATTATTTTTATAGGGAAATATTCCATGTTACTCAACAAAGTTTCACTGTTTTTTCAACCCTTCCCCTATTGATGGGCATTCATTTTTTTTCTAAATTTTTTTTTCAACAAGCAATTCTACAACAAACTACATTTTACATTTCTGTGCATATTGGTACTTTTATTTTTCTGAGATAGATGCTAATGAATGGGAGTATTGGAGTAAAGAAGGTACTTATTTTATCTACAATTAACTATAATTGATATTGCTAAATTGTTTCACTTGAGATAATGAACTAAATTTCTATGAGCAATATATGAAAGTTCATCTTTCCACTTATTAATGCCAGTCATCAGTGTTGTAATCTATTATCATTCCTTTGTATTGGTAATAAGTGAGCTTTCATTATTACTTTAATTTTGTCTTAAATCAGTTTTGTCCTCAACTTACAGAGTGCTTCAACATCTTCTGGTACACTTACAGGTTATTGAAAGCAGCTTTTTGAATTGTTAATTTGTACATTTTTCTATTGGGATATTTATTTTATAGTTTTCAGTATGCAGATGCCTTTGAGTAACATCAGTATGAATACATTATCCACCAGCTGTGGTGCAAACTTTATTTTCTTTTGATTTAGTATCTTGTACTACATAACTTAAAAAATTTGTTTATATATTCAAGTAAGGATGGCTTTTCTTATATTGCTTTCAGACTTAATTAAAATGATCTTCCCAAATCCTAGGTACCATATATATTCCTAAATTTTTTTGTTTTATTGTTTTCTTTTTTAAAACATTTAAGCACTTAATCCAATGGCAAGTGGTTTGATAATGCACTCATTTTTGTTTCCCTTCCTTGACTTCTAACATCTCAAACGGTGTTTCCATTACCTCTTAAATAAGCTACTTTCATTCAAGTCTTTGCTCAGAATCTGGGTTCTAGAGTAACCCAGTTTGACACAGAATTTTAAAAAATTTTTGATTAAGGTTTTTGAATATTTTAGTTTTCAGATACATAAGTCCTCAGATAGTGTGGTAAATCATTAATCCCCAGAATTAAAAAGGAAAAGTTTATATTTGCATTTAAGATCAGTCTAACAGCAGGGGACTGACAGTGAGTTGAAGATATTAATCATTTCAGTTTAAGCAATAATCTATGATTGTCCAACCAGAAGAATTATAAATATGAACGGGAACACATTTGACCACCTAAATTTAGGACATTAAAAAAGAAAGTTAAATCAATTGGATAAGGGATATGATTAAGTTTGAAAGTACAAATGTTATTATTAAAAACTTTAAGCTTATTTCTTCTTCTGCATTCCAATAATGAAGTGTTATTTATCTAATTCCAGATGGCAAAATTGATTTTTTTAACTTTATATGTGCATACTTTCACTAAAATATATATATTTTTACAACTAACTTTTATTTTTATAGCCCAGACCCTACAAAATTGCACTGAATCTAGTAGGTACTCAATAAATGTCTACTGAGTAAATGAATGACTTTTACACCTATCATTTACTTTCTTATATTGTTACCTCAAATTTTCATAGGTCTTATTTTAACCATTTAATTTTACAGTCAGTGACTTGTGAGCAAGAATCATTGTGCCCAGACCTACTAGAGAATGGACTTGAGAATATGGGGAGGGGGAAGGGTAAGCTGTGACAAAGTGAGAGAGTGGCGTGGACATATATACACTACCAAACGTAAAATAGATAGCTAGTGGGAAGCAGCCGCATAGCACAGGGAGATCAGCTTGGTGGTTTGTGACCACCTAGAGGGGTGGGATAGGGAGGGTGGGAGGGAGGGAGACCCAAGAGGGAAGAGATATGGGAACATATGTATATGTATAACTGATTCACTTTGTTATAAAGCAGAAACTAACACACCATTGTAAAGCAATTATACTCCAATAAAGATGTTAAAAAAAAAAATCATTGTGAATTACCACAATGCTCAACTATTTATAGCTGACTATAAACTAACAGCTGACACAAATTTATTAATTGACTTGTTTATTGAAAAAAATATACTTCAGCTACTTAGTAAAGGTATATCTTGGCCCACATTGTGAAATTATCTCTCTTAACCACTATATTTATGTTAACATTTGTACATATTTTTGTAAATCACCTCAAATACCTTCTCAAATAAGGCGGGTTTGAGTGGTAACTCTCTTATTGTTAAAATTGTTTGATTTGTTTCTCAAATCAAACATGAAATACTGTCAAACACTCCTTCTATATACTTCCTCTTATTGCATTTCTTCCTTCTTCCTTCCCTACGAATACCACTCTGCTTCAGAAGGCCATTACTTCCTGCTTGGATTGATATAATTGTCTTCTAGATGCTCTCTTAATGTCTAGTCTCACCAACCTCAATTTTATTTGCACTAATCACTCCTTTGAAAATGCAGATCTGAATTTGTTCATGTCATCCTCTGCTTAATAACTTTTAATGACTTCCCTTTGTTCTTAAGCTAAAGAACAAGACTCATTTTATAACTGTTGCCTCAATTTAATTCTCCTGTCTTGTCTCTTAGTACTCCTCCCTCTACATTCCAGTACTGCTCAATGTTTTTCAATAATCAGAAAATATCATTCACATTCTTTTTTCATGTTTTCTATTCCCTTTGTCTTGAGCATTCTAATACTGCCCTCCTCACTCTATGTGATGTATTCAAAACCAGAGTCAATCTTTATATCTCAGCATAGATGTCACTTTCTCAAGGTCACATTCCTTCAGCTTTCCAAGATAGGTCAGTGGCAGTGTGCTTCTTTACATCCTGAACTTCCCCACCATAGGAACTTTCACTGACAACTCTAAAAGATACAAAGAAGAAATCAAGCAATCAGGACGATGTGGGTACTGATTGAATATAAGGTCAAGTGGAAAGGCAAGTCTTTATATTGCCCAACATCTCTGAGTTAATCAAATATATTATTCATCTCTATATTCCCAACACTGATGCTTATGTGTATTTTGTAGTAGATGCTCAAATAATTGTCATTGTATGAAGATCATTGTGTTAACCTTATACTCATAGTTCATTCATTCATTAAGAATTTATCAAAACTTACTATGAATGGAGTTCTGTGCTATGTTCATCAGCAATAAACTAAGCTTGAGAAACAGGCCAGGACTTCAAAAAACTAGGGTTAAGTGGCAATAATATTATTGTTTTCCAGTAGAGTATGATAACCTCTTTTCCATACTGAGAAGTTGGTAAGGCCTAGATTTTGTTATGTGGGATCTTGATAATTATATGACATTACCAAATTCTCAGTAAGAAATTCTGAGCTGAAAAAAAGAGTTAAATCTTTGAGGCCGCTGCTATGATATTTTCCCATTATATCACCAAGTCATTCATTTAAATAAATACAATAGAACAAATAAATCAAAGAGCCATTGCATCAGAATTGAGAATTGACACTATTCATTTCTTAATTAATTTTTAACAGGTCACTGCCTTTAGAGTAGCAAGTATAATTTATGATTAATTATGAAAACAATTTCCTCACATTCATGTCTCTTTTGAGCAGTATACTGGAAGATCATTTAATATGAAACCCCAGCAAGCAAAGTCCACGAATGTTAACAATTTAGAACCTGAGGAATTATTATTGTTTTAAACTAAATTGACATCCCTCACTTTTCTAAATTAGCACTTACTGAATTCTTTCGTTTCCTTTCGTAAGTGGCATAATAGCTCATGTTTTAGGAAATGGATTCTTTAAAAAATTACATTAACTTTTGTGAAATTTGTAGTAGATAATAGAATTAAAACAATGTTAAATCAAAGATTTTTTTGAGGTGACCAACTTCCATGTAACTAAATTCATATTAATGCAGATTTTCCCTAATTGAAATTGTATTATTTCCAATCTCAATAAAGAAATAAGAAACAGAATCAGTATAACTTAAATCCATCTTGATGTTTGCACTGAGTGTTTTTCTTGTAAAAAAACTGAAAACTGTAGATAATTGCTAGTGTTAATTTTTTTTCACTTTGCTCAATATAATTCCAAACTTGAAGAAAAGGTACAAAAATGATAGATAACCTCCCCATGACCTTTATCTAGATTCACCAGTTATTTACATTTGGCATGCTATCTCTCTCCCTCTCTCTCTCTCTCCACTTTCTTTCCCTCTCTCCTCTTGTTCTTTTCTCTGTCCCTCTCTCTAGATAATTAGATAGTTAGATATCTAATATCTATATGGATAGATATATAAAGAGAAAATAATCTATCTATATCTATCTATCTAACATCAGTAAAATAAGTGTAATCTACAGATCATATTCAAATGTTGTCAAGTGTCCCAATAATATATATATTTTTTTAACCAGGTTTTGGATCAAATCCAGGATCATGCATTTTATTTAGCTTTATGATCCTTTAGTTTCCTTTAATTTGTAACACATCAACTTTTATCTTTCTTACCTTTGATATTTTTAAAGAGCTGCTATTTTGTATAATGTCTTCAATTTGGGTCTCTTTGTCAGGAGTAGTATTGAAGTAATGTATCCATCTCAGGGCATTGTTATTAGGAGGCACACAATGAGTGACTGTCCTGTTATGGAACATGGTTGGTTTGATCATCCATTTAAGGTGAGGTCTACCAGATTTCTCCACTGAGGAGATAATATGTGTTTCTTAGGAATTAATTAGTAATTTATGGGGATATATTTTAAGACTATATAAATATCTTGCTTCTCACTAAACATTCAATTCCTTTTAGCTTCTAACAATGATTATCTAACCACATTAGTCCTTCTATACTTATTAGTTGAAATTCTACTCTAAGAAAGTGCTTTCCAATTTCTTCTATGCATTTGTTTTTTCACTTAACTTCTTTCATTAATTTATGTATGCATCTTTGCCCAGTGAGCGCCTCTTCAAGTTGACCCCATTAATATTCTCTCTCCATTAATATTCTATCCAAAATATTAAAAAAATATTCACAGGTTGGAATAATGGAAAGAACTCCCAAGACTCCACAGAGCATATTTATACAAGGTTTTAATAGATTTAAAATACATAAAAAGCAAGTACAGGCAAGAATTGGGGTCCTAAGACACTTCCTTCAGGGAGCTTTGTGTCTGGATTATCATCTATCAAGATATGTATGAGAATTCTTTGTTTCAGGAGAATTTAGACAAATATTTCAAGTAGGGTCTTTGATGCCCTCCTGGTGGGGTTGCCTGAATTAGCAAATAAAATATAGGATCCCAGTTATAATTGAATTTCAGAAAAACAACAATTTAAAAATATGTATATAAATTAGTGTAAAATAATTCACAGGTATTCTCTCTTTTATCTGGCAACTCAATCCAGTGGTCAAGTAGCCAAGCCAGTCAAGATACCAATTAAAACAATTTGTAAGCCATCAATTAACACATCTTTAAACAATGTAAACAAACTTGTCAATATCCCATTCCTTTCCTTTTGGGATTCTAAGTATACAATACACTGCTTGATATTGTCCAACAGTTTATTGAGGCTTTGCTTATTTTTCTCTAGTAATTTCCTGAGCTTCAAGTTTGATATCTTATCTTAATTAATTATCAAGTTTAGGCCATCTCAGACACTGGATTTTATTAAGTATGTAGCCAATTTTTAGTATACTTTCTTGGCGAGTAAAATTTAACTTTTGAATGTCCCATCTGCTAAATTAATATGATATTAATTGTTCCACCTCAAGTTTAAAATGCAAACCAATGGCTTACTTTGATATACAACTATTAATTTAAACTAAGATATTTTTCTTCAGTTTTATTTATCTAGTACTTATGTATGACCTGAAGTGATCATGGAATAAAGCATTGCAAATTTTAAACTAGAAATTCACTTATTCTTTTGCCTAACTTTTTTCCCTTTGTCAGGGGTATTTTATGAATAGTGAATATATATTTCTATATACGTATTTTTTCATATAAAGTCATATGTTTCAAAAATATTTATGGACAGTAATTTAATTTTAAACTTGTTCTAAAAGCAGTTAAATTTCTATCAACAGATTTAAGAAAATCCTTTAAAATTATGCAATATTTTAACATAATATAAATGCCAATTTTAGTTTACAAAAGCAACTCATTTTCTTTAATCTTGTCCCAAGTAAACCAATTAAATTCACAGCTTTAATTATCTGTGCAAATGAAAATGATGGAAAATTAATCCAAACAACAGACAATGAAACAAATTACTTGAATAGGCTCTGAAAATATCACGTTGTATTTTTCTCTCAGTAGATTTACCTTCTCAGTTGATCATGGCAGTTGATTTTATCACTGATTTTGTATTCCCTAAGAACATAGTAGCTAGTGGAACAATCATGGTGCATAAGGGAGCACTGAGTAAGTATGTGCTTTTGTATATACATGGTGGGGGTTTTGGAAGGGGGTTTTTGATGATAATCAGATAGCATTTTCTTATTCAACACATTTATTGAGATCCTTTGTGCTTGACTTTAGTCTCTCTACTAGGCTTTCGGTTTTAAGAGTGAAAACAACAGTAAAGAAAAACAAATATCTCCCTCATGGAGCTTATATTCCAGTGGGAAGAGGTAAACAATAAGTAAATAAGCAGACAACTACTACCATATGTTCTGCTACTGCTAGTATCTTAGGAGCTCAGGGAATAGGCACCATGGAGCCCACTGAGGAAGTGATATGTCCCAAAGGTGCTGGTACCAGACAAGAAGCAAATGTACTCAGATGGTAATAAATGTTATGGATTAAAATAAAGGCAGGGAAGGGATACATGGAGTGCTGGTGAAAGGAGTGTTACTTTATGTTGGGTGGACAAGGAAAGCTTTAGTCTTCGATTATCATTTGAGAATAAACTTGATGGAAGTGAGGAAGTAAGTATGTGACTATATAAGGGAATTACACTCCAGACAATGGGAAAAGCTAGTACAAAGTCTCCAAGTAAAGAGAGTTCTTTGCCTGTTTGACAAACAGCTTGGCTTCATCAGAGAGAGGATATTGAGAATAATAGATTATGAGGTCAGAGAGACCATAGGGGGTCAGATGACTTAAGCAATAACTTTGGGTTTTACTTAAAATGAAACAGGAAGCCAAAGTAGTGTTTGAGCAGAGGAGTAAGTTAACTTATTTTACATTTCAAAACAATCACTGTGGCTGCTTGGTTGAGAACAAGCTAAAGGGGCAAGTTTGGAAGCAGGATGCTCTTGCATTACTTCAGGGCAGAGTTGAGAATGCCTTGGACTAGGGTGTAGCAGTGAATACGGTAATTCATGACTGGATGATATAACTAAGGCAGCTCCTGTTTAATCTATTCCTGAAAATCAGTCACTTTGCAGGAAGATGTTAAGTTCCTATTTCTCACTATTTGAAATTAAAAATGTTCTAATGGGTCACAATCAAATCAAAACCATCAACAAATATCCTAGACATAACTGTAACCCAGTAAAACATCTGTATAAACATAAAAACTATCAAAATAGCATATAAGATGCATAGCATATTGCTTCCTGATCATCAATTAATATGCTTTCAACAAATTGAGTCCTAAAATAATGAAAATGAATGAAGTGAGAAAATATAACTAAAGACAATTAGAATCAGGATGTATACAGAGGACATAAAATAATTATAAGATCATACTAGGAAAACCTCATGGGAAGATTGCCAAGAAACATTTGGAAAATAAGAATAAGGTTAGAGAATCTAATCTGATGAATATATATTTTGAAAACATTTTAAACACTATAGTAATTAAAAGACTATAGCTCTGAAACCAAAACCGACCCAACTAAAAAAGTGGAAGAGACTAGATAATAACTGAGCAGATACAATGCTCAGCATTTTATCTTGAGGTAATAATTAAAGATGAATGCAAGTCTATCAATGTAAAATTATTGAAAATAATGATGAACTAAATGTAATTTAAATTCTATACAAGGGCATGTCAGGGTTGCTTAATAAAGTAGCTTTAACCACTTGATAGGTTATTCTGTAGGTTTTATGTATGTTTTCAACACGTTTAATAACATAGAAATATTATGATGTAATAAGAAAAAATAATAATAATAGCTATCATATTTTCATATTTAGAGTACTTATTGTGCTAACACCCTTGCATATATATATATGTATATATATCCTCACAATTTTATAAGCAAGAAGACAATCTTTGCAAGGTTACATAAGGCTTCACAGCTTCTAAAATGCAGCCAAGTCTCAACTCCAGGCAGTGGAGCCCCTAAACCCCATATGCTCTACCAATCTCCTTTGACACCATTCCACCATCACCAAAAGCAGAACACAATTGGTTTTTTTTTTCCCTATCATTTTAAGCCTACAATGTAATGTTTGTACCAAGGAAAATAAACCTGAAGAAAATACATTAAAGTGCTAATCATATTACAGTGTTAAGTATCACAAATATTTATTTTCTCTTTTATTTGATTTTTCCTTTTTAATTCTATAAAGAGAGAAAGAAGATAAAGATGAAGTAAAAAAATGCAAAAAGTTTTTACCAAGAAATGACTAATAGTTAAGATTAGCTAAACACTAAGTTTGAAGAATAACGGTATTATTTGATTTTACAAGGTGAAAATATACAGATGTACTTCTATACAGTCAGCCCTCCATATCCATGGGTTCAGCATCTAGGAATTCAACCAACCACAGATGGAAAATATTTTTTAAAAAATTCTAGAAAGTTCCCCAAATCAAAACTTGAATTTGCCATGTGCAGGCAACTATTTACATAGCATTTATATTGTATTAGGTAGTATAAGTAATCTAGAGGTGATTTAAAGTGTACTAGAGGATGTGTGTAGGTTATATGCAAATACTACACTATTTTATATTAGGGACTTGAGCAGCCATGGATTTTGATATTCTTGGGGGTTCTGGAACCAATCCCCCATGGATACTGAGGGATGACTGTATTATATTTTAAAGGGTTTCCAAGTATCTGCAAAACTATCAAGGAAAAACAGAGAATCAGCTGTGTGATGAGTATGAACTTGCTTTCTGAAGTAGGCACATTCTCCTAGTAAAGGTTTTAATGTAAGTTAGACCTCATTGTAGAAAACCTATGAATATCAATATATAAATTGATGTTTTGAAAGGTATATAGCTGATTCTTACTTCATCTGTTTCAATGATTGTGGCACTTTGGACATCATGGAGTCCAAGCCAGTAAACAAGGACACCAAGCCCCATGAACTTCGGATGTTTTCAATACAACCAGTTGACTCTGGGACTCCCATCTCTAAACGCCTCTACTACACCACTTTCTTCTTTACCAAATGGTTTCTGACATAGGATGTACCATAATGTAACACAGACTCATATGCTAGTTTCCAGCCTTCAGCATAATATCAGTATGTCAGTGTTTTTATTTTACTTTTATTATTTTTGATGGTGTTTTTGTTGTTTTTTAGGGTGCAACAGAATATATGTGGTTTGAATAAAAACATTTCACTTTTCATAAAATCCTAGTAAATAGTAGCACATTTAAATAACACGGACATATAAAAAAGTAAGCTGCATAGAAACAAATTACCAGTTACATAATTAATTAGAGTATTTTTCCATCACTGAAATATTTGAGTTTTCCCAAATGTTTCAATCCAGGAAACATTTGTACTTAAAATGTTGTGTCTATAATATCCAGTGGGGAATAATAAGCTTATATCTTCCTTGGTTTTATACATGGGACACTTGACTCTCCAGAGCTATTCAACTGAGGCCACACTTGAGGACAACTGTAATTTTCTTTAAAGAGGAGAAAAACATGATTTTATTCTATGGATAATAGATGTAAATTACATAGATTTAGGTAGGATCTGGAGGCACAGGGCACCTATTAACAATAGAAACATTCTACATGTGTTTTTACATGGCCCAGGAGAGCCCTGCATATGGAAACAAATAAGGGAAATCAGAGAGTAATGAGTTCCTATTAGAAGTGAATCTCAAAAACACCAACTGATTCAGAAAGAAAAGTAAAGGAGGAAAAAAAGAAAAACTGGGATAATTTTAAAGCATATAGTACTCCCCAAAATTTATCCACATGCGCCGGAGTTTTCTTGTGCTGACAATGAGTAAATAAATTACAAACAAGGGAAGAAAAAACCTGGTTTTTAAACAACAGTAAAAAAATATGTATATAAACAACATATAGTATGAGTCACTCATATATATCAATAAGGTACTGTGACTTTTTCTAATAATACAATTTTAATCATAAAGAGTCAATATATATTTTTTCACAATCATTAAATTCAGGTATGAAAGAAGGAAACATTTCTTAAACTTTATGGTACTTTGTATTTATTTTTGACTGTAAACTTAAATGGCAATTTTTCTTTAAACCATTATTCTTAATATATTTTTTAACTAAAAAGCTGCCATGTGCATGTGTCTTGCAATGCTTAACTTGACTTTATGTGTTCATTTATACTGCTAATCATTTTTCCTGCTGTGACTTTTAAAATTGTGTCCTTTCATCATGCCAGAAAACTTTTTATGTAATATTATCATTGCTGGAAACTCATTCTTTGTGGAAAGTTTACATGCCTTATGCCTTAATCACTATGGCTTCACTAATTTGTCTCTCATATATAAAACAAGGATACACACACACACACACACACACACACACACATTCTGTAGGTTTCCACAACAGATATAAGATTTGAGTTTCACTTTACTATGATGATTTCACATACTATTTTTATTTCATGTTTAGAATTGTTTTCAATATTCAGATTATTCATGAATTAGTGATAATTGAAAACATTCTTGCTTACTTATTAGTTAGATTTTATGTGCCCTGAAATTCCCAAATTTGTTATTTGAGAGAATGAAATATCGTGAATCCTTACCACAGTGTTTTACTGAATATATTCCACTTATTGGTTACTTCTGTCCTTCCTTTCTTTATTTGCTATTCATTGAGTATCTACTATGTAGTAGGTTCACTGCTAAGCAAGGAGTTAAAACATTAACAAAACAACATACTATAAGGAGCTTATGATAATGAAAGAGGAATCACTGTTTACAAGGCAGAAAAAAAATCATGTTGTGCGTGTGTGTCTGTGTGTATGTGTATGTGTGAAAGAGAGATGGGGGAGTGAAGGGAATGTGATTCTAGGCAGAAGGCCCGGTATGAGCTGGAGCCATATTCAGGAAACATATGTAGTTTGGTGTGGCTGGAGTGTAGGGTGCAACTTGTTTTGACAAATCCTGACTAGCATCTTATATTCTCTGTCTTCCAGGAAAAGATAAACATAAAAATGCATTTCTTACACATATACTTTATTGATATATAGTGCAGAGAATCCAAAGGGCAATCTGCATCTATGATAAACACATTTACTCATCTTCATAAATTAATGTTTCTCTTCCACTTAAATTTCAGATGTTTTCTTCAGCTACTTTATCAGTGGTATACCTAGGGTTCAACTTGTAAATTGCACAAGGGCATTTGGTAGAATTCACAAAGTATATCTGAAATTGTACAAAATTCCAATTTAAAATCAACCACTATCAACTGCAATTTGTTTGTCTGACAGTGGATCTCCCTGGTAGGAGCATTTCAGAAAAAAAAAAGAGTTTCCAATGAGATCTGAGTGGCTTGCTCATGTTGAAAAAGCAGAGGAGCCAGAGCTTGAGGGTATGGTAAGACATTGATTACAGCTGATGTTGGCCTTTACGTAGAGCATGTGCCAAGTTCTCCCTGGGGATCTCAATGTCTACTATATTTTGTTTTTAGTTAGAATTATTGGCTGATCTGAATAGGGGCTGGCCTTTCCGCATCATCTCCTGTCTTGAAGCATAGGCCTTCACTGAGAAAAGCCTACATGCTTTATTGCATAATGGGAAGAGTAGTAATTTGAAATTCCAGAAAGATTAAAGCATGTAATCCCAACAACTACACACACATTTACACATAAATTCAATTTTCTCTTACTCTTTTTGAAGAATGAAAAAGACTAAGTCATGAATAGAATAGAAAACGGGGATGTCGTTTTTTTTTCTTTTTTTAAAAAAGCAGTCAATGCCCCTTTCCCCAATCCCCCACCTCTGTTAACCACAAATCTGATCTCTTTTTCTATGAGTTTGTTTGTTTGTTTTTGAAGTATAATTGACTTACAACACTATGTTAATTCTTGATACACAACATAATGATTCAATATTTGTATACATTTCAAAATGATCATCATGATAAATCTAGTTACAATATGTCACCATACAAAGATATTACATAGTCATTGACTATATTCCCCACACTGTTCATTTCATACCTGTGACTCATTTATTTTGCAACTAGAAGTTTGTACGCTT